>NW_010144190.1:0-448 GCF_000699245.1 Pterocles gutturalis
TCCCCAAGAAGCTCCAGCTGCCGTCTTTGCACCCCGTGACCATCTGCCACGTCCCTGAGGAGCACGGTGTCCCCTCCTGGGCTGTGAGATGTCCCCAGCTCAGGGACCACTGGGGGGGTCCCTGTGTCCCCCACCATGGTCAGGGATGGTCACCCCCCCCAGTCCCACGGTGGCTTAAGGGCCACCCAGAGTCCCCATGTCCCTCTACGATGTCCCTTGAGGTTCTCCATGTTGGCTTGGGAACCCTCTGAGATGTCCCCACCCAGCCCCAGGGTGGCTCAGGGACCACCTAAGGGACCTCCACGTCCCCCACCATGGTGTCCCCTCCTGGGCCGTGACCCCGCTGTCCCCCCCCAGGTGATGTTCTGCACCCTCAACACGCACAAGGTGGACATGGAGAAGCTCCTGGGGGGACAGATCGGCCTCGAGGACTTCATCTTCGCCCACA
>NW_010144191.1:0-12539 GCF_000699245.1 Pterocles gutturalis
GGGAAGGGTCAACTGACACAGTATTTTAAAGATGTTTTTCTGTTGCCTTTTTATTTTTAAGTGACCTCCTATATATATGAATAGATAGAATGTTTTATGAGTATAAAACCAAGTTTTAACTTGCTTCCTGACATGAAGATTTACTCTACTAACAACTCATGTGCAACTGGTACTCTTGACCTCATTCCAACGGTTTAAAAAAACCCACCCACACAACTCATTGCGCTGCAGCTCTTAGGTTTGACCTGGCTTCATACTGGTGCTGGGTCTCTTGATTTTCTCTACCTTGGGAACTGATAATTTAAAACCACTGCTCAAATAAGTGTCTCTTCCTCAACCTTTCTCTCATCTCTCTCTCTCTTTTCCTCCCCTGCAAGCTTTTCTAGATGTTTGATTTCATTCTCTCCCATTAGAAGTGGCTGATTTTGTGTCATTGCTTCCTATATTTACATGTATCATGGTTTTTCAGTGGGGTTTTTTTGGTGGTGGTGGTGATGGTTGAGTTTTGTTTCTATTTTGTTTTGATATTTTTTTGCTATTCTGAACCACGCGGCTCTCGAAGTGATTACTGGGCTAACGTTAAAGGAAGACATAGGGGGAATTAGTTTCAGACCTGGACACCAGTTGACGTACCCAGCCATTCTTGTCGTGGGGTCAAGCCAACTGACCACAAGAATACCATTGGAAAGAAAAAAGATAAAACTGACTGCAGCATTTATGAATTTTAAGAATTTGGCCAATGGTCACCATGATCTTGAGTAAGAATCTCTTTGCTTTTGTCAAAGAGGATACGTGCAGCATTGGTCCTGTGGGACGTTGCTTGGGAATGGCGTGGTGAGACCCCATCTCCCCACTGGGCACTGCACTGCTCTCGTGGGTGTGCGAGTCCTTGAAGCTTTGTCCAGTCTGTATCTAGTCCTCCTTTTCCTTTGTCATTGCTATACTTGTATCACCAGGAAACCTCGTTTCATTTAGGCTTGTTATGCTTTGTCGGGTGAGTACTACACTATATAATGTGTTTGTTCCTCTACGTTCTCTGGGGGTGCCTTGAACACAATTAAAGCTCATTGCAAGCTGATTCTGGAACAAAAAGACAGTGAAAAAAAAAGGAAAAAAAAATTAAAAAACACAAGAGAGAGAAAACAAAACAGAAAACAAGCAAAACAAAAGCAGAAGTGTTGGCTGTGTTATCAGGAGATCCCAGTATTTATATCACAGACTTCCTAACGCGATGACTCAGGCGTCAGAGTTTGATGCTGCAGTATAAAACTATAATTTTATATATTGTACAAGTAATTTATTAAATGTCTTTCTAAGGGTATATGCTGCTTTTAAGATGCACTATATTTTTGGATCTAATCCTTGTATTATTTTTTTTCCCAAGGAAGTAAAATGTGCTGCAAAGGCAAGCCACAGTGATTAGTATGCTAACTGCTACTTCTCTTTAAAAAGGAGAGTGGGAACTAGATATGTAACTTTGCTAAATGGATTAACTGCTGCCAGAGAAATGATTAATGCTGATAGTGTGGTTGTTAATCTGGAGTCCAACACTTCATCAAGTCTGTATTCTAAAGAGTGCTTAAATCGAAGTTAAAATGCCTAGATATATAGTTAGATTTCTTAATACATAACTTTATGATTGCCTAATAAATAAAACAAATCTGCATGCTGGAATCACTGTAGTCCTGTAATAAAATTAAATCTGATCTACTAGGAGAACACGGTGAAGCGTTGCACTTCCAGAATCAACACCACTTCCTCACTCGTGTCTTGTAATCCGCTGCTGCAGTGGTTAAGAGGGAGAGGGGTGGGTTTGCAGAAGAGAAGACCTGCTGGGAATTTTGCAGTGAGAGAAAGTGAACGTTTGCCAGGTTTACTCGCAGTTGCTCCACTTCTTGTCCCCTGCCATTGTAATGAGGAGTGCTGCTTTCACCTTTTTGTTTTCTGATCTGAGATGCATTTGGAGGTGCCTCCGGGTGAATGCTGTAGCCCATGGTTGCAGCATTTTCATGGTCTCTATTTTAGGGCTGCCTAGAGAAGGTTTAGCTCAGTATGAGCAGCAGAGCGGATGGCCTCGCATGAGGAGGGGATCTGCTAAGTATGGAGCGGTTTATTTTTGTCAGAAGTGAGGTGAAACTATAACCGTTAACATAAAGAACTTATGCTCTCTTTCCTGCTAGAAATTTTCTCAACAAATGTTGACATCGTTTCAGTTTTGTCTCTTGCCAACACAGACCGAGTTAATTTTACATCCATATATATAATATGTGTATGTATGTATACATACATCTATAGTTCTAGTCAGAGTGTGTGTTTGTGTATTTTCCTGTTTATAATACATATATGTGTATTTATAATACTCCCTGGAGTATGTCATGACTCAAGCATCAGATCTGATGCTGTAGAATACAATATATGTGTATATGCATATGTTCAAATACTGTGTGTATATTTAAAAGATCTGTTGGTGGTGGTCTATAGAATAATTATTCCCTTTACTCTCAAAATTTTACTGGCATTACATGCAAAGACTAAGTGTACAGTATTTTCCTACACTCCACCAAGATAGGTATTATTTATATCGAAGTCAAATATTGATATGCATTTAAAGGTGTTACACAGATAATGTTGCCATTTTTGCAAATAAAATCGCTTTTTGGCAGGAAGGAATGCTAAAAATACCTTTTTATAAGGTCATTACCCCAACCAAAAGGCTGCTAAAAAGCCAGTTAGATGACTCCTGTTCTGTGAATTTTAGTGACTGTGGGCAGAGCCCTTTCCGTAGGTGAAAGTCACTGTGTGGTTCATGCAGTGCCACTGTTGTCCCTTTTGGCTAATTAAGGGCATGCAGAAAGAAACTAGCATCCTAAAATAGAAACAGCAACTGGCAGTGTTTGATTTCATTGATTGCTTAGAAGCAGAGACAGTCCCAGGCTACAAACCCAAACAACCTTTCTGTTTTGGAGGGAGCCGAGCGGGAGCTGGAATCGACGGCTGGGCTTGTCCCTGCAACCAGAGGAGCGGGACGTGGGCAGAGGAGGGAGCAGCTGCTTCACGCCGGGGTTGAGGCTGGGATCCCCCATCCAGGCCGGCGTTACCCTGCATTTGTGATGTACCCTAGAGAAATGTGCAGAGTTTCAATCCTGTTCTCACTCCTAGGTTTGCTCTGCCTGAAGCTATCTGGATCCCTCAGACCGGCAGGAATGATACTAAACACTTTGGTGATATTCAGTGTGTGGTTGTTTACTCATAGTTCCAAGCATCACCTTTGATTTCAAGGGTGGGAATACCCTAAGAGTTTGTTCCAGAACCAGTTGGTTACAAGTGCACCTCTTATATATGCCTTACAAACTTCAGAGGCCATATTCAAAACAGGGTTTTATCAGTGTATGCAAGGGGATGCAACCCCTCTTCTCTTCCTCCCCAGGTCAAACAGTATGGACAGTTTTCACACATATCTACCTGTATAACCCTCTGTACCTCTCATAACTGGTCAATGACTGTAACAGGTTACATCAGGTGTTTTTTCTACATACTTTTTACACAAATTCTATGCGATTAATGTAACTTAATTCAATGCATCATTTTATTGTACTAGTTCTTAAGCTTGTCTTTATTTTTTTTCTAGGTGACTGTGGTTTCTTGTGATTTTTATTGTATAAATAAATGAGGTGGCTGTTGATGCTTACTCTCTGTTACTAAGAATTTTTACCTTTTTGGAAGAAAGCATTGCTATGAACTAATGAACTTAAAACATCATTTACTCATTGTAAATACAGTATTGTGCAAAAAAACAAAAATGGAAAAAAAAAACCAACCCTTTTCATTCATTTGAATTGCTAGTGTTAACTGAATTTTGTCTAGACACCATTTCTGTTAATGAAATAAAGACATATCATTATGTATTGTAAATCTTGACTCTGAAATTGATGTTGCAGTTCTCAATTAATGCGCGAGTTGGAGGTGAGATTAGGGAGGGTAGGTTGGGTGTGGTTGATGCTGCCCAGTGAATCTCTGGACTGATGAAGAGACCTCCACTCACATGGTCCCATCGCTAATTCACTAGTTGACTTTGATCCAGGCATCCAGTTGTTTTTGATCTGCTGCAGGAACAGCCAAGGGTATTTCGTTGCAGAAATGAAACAAGTCCACTAGTTGTCTTTGATCCAGGCATCCAGTTATTTTTGATCTGCTGCAGGAACAGCCCAGGGTATTTCGTTGCAGAAATGAAACAAGTTGTTTTGGAAGATCAAGTAAGCTGTATGTATACCCATTCCCCTAGTGCTTGACTTAAGGCAATTGGGCTAAGTCTTTGTTTTGGTCTTCTAAAGTGTCAGTGTATGCATTGGGAGGCAAGGAGAGAGGTTGGGGTTTGTTTCCCCTTTACAGAAAACCTGAGATAAATTGAAAGATGTTTCTGTAGAAAACAAGAAAATAGCTGAAAATCTCTGTGTGTAACCCAAATAACAGTAGTGTTCCTTTCTGAAGCAGGAACTTGTGCCATGAACCATTAGCGTCACTTAAACTGCAGAAGATCCAGAAAGGGAAGAAGAAATGGTAACAGCTTCGGATGCTATTCCCACAATGGGGTGTGGAGTCTAGCAGGGGGTGTTTGTGCTCTGGAACTCCCAAACAGGGGCAGCCGCTTCTCTCCTTGGGTTGGATGCAACCTGGGAGCCTGCTCAACAGCTTGTCAGGAGACCTGGTAAGGGGAGAGTGGCATGACCAGTTGTCCTACCCTGGCCCACACACCTGCCAGGATGCTGCTGTGGGGAGCAGGGATGAGGGCAAGCTGCTAGAGGAAGGTCCCCAGGCTTTTTATCCCTAGACAGGAGACTAGATGGTGTGCCCTGGGCCACCACCCTCAGGGATACAAACTGCATCCTCATCCACCTGCAGCAGTGACAGTTGCCTGTGATTTTTCAATCTTAAAATTCTCATGGAAGAAGACCAGAAATGTTGCTTTCCAGAGTTTCCCAGTTTTCTGAATCTTCGTCTTGAGTATACATGAAGAAAGCTGCCCACCCCCTCAAGTCTGTCAGAAGATGTAGCATCCATCGCATCTGCACATAGCCTGGCAGTAGAGAATGTACTTCAGCAAAGCTGTTTCTCCATCTCTGATCAGTTGTTTCTGGCACTTAATAGCCACCATCTTAAATATTTCCCTTTTTTGTTTTAAATTACTAAACAAGTGTACAGGCAACCTGTCAATGAGTTTGTAGTGAGGCAGAATATGAATGTAAATCATGTGCACTGGAACAAAATCACTGTACTCTCAAGTAATCCTTATGCTTGACTCTTTTTTCCTGCTGTGCTGCTTTCTGCTAGGCTTGCCTTAGAGTTATCAAGTCATAGAGGATTTTTATGCTTGGGGAGACAGGCATAGCAAGTGAGCTTGTTCCAAGCATCGCTTGCCATTGAGATGATAGCAAATGCCAGCTATGATAAGCTTGACAAATAAAAGCAGATAAAAATGTGGCCAGAAACAGGGTCAGGGACAGTCAGAGGAAAGTGCTTTGTTTTCCAGATACGCAAGTGGAAAGACTGCTTTCTTGGGCCACATACAAGCCAGAAATCCAACCCTCCAGAGCAAGTCTGTCCTAGCAAACTGAAAATGAGCTCTTTCTGGCTTTGCTGGTCCAATTCCTCTATATGAGCTAATGAGAGAGTGAAGGGAATAAGATTTTCACAACCCCAAGGTGATACCTCGCAGATCTTCTCGAACAGTAAACTAAAGTACAGATGTTGTGCACTCAGAATAAATTGCCCAGTTTTACTTAGTTTCAAATTTGAAGGCGAAAGTCTTAGCTACAAGGAGGCTACATTAGCATGGGAAGTCTGTGTCAGTGCTCGAGGACTGCATTAGCACAGGCAGACAAGCAGCAGCAGATTCTTCAGCTGGGTTTTTATCTCTGTTCAATCCTCTGACCCTTCAGATTCCTTGTGTGTTTCTTCCATCTTTTATTCATTGGCTGCTGAAGCCTGGGGAGATAGAGGCCATGTAGCCTTCCAGGTTACTTTCAAATCAAACTAACCCTTTCTTGTAGGTGTCTTGGGCTTTCCACTACCTTGCAGGTCTATGGATCAGGCTGGTTTCTGATAGGAACACTACTAGCATGCACAGCAGGTTGTACATCCCAATGGTCTCCCAAAGACACAAGGCTGTTTCTGCAGTGGCAGCACACACTGACCAGATCTGCCTCAGTCTACATGAGAAAAATCTTGAGTCGTGGAGCGAGCTAACTGTTAACACCTGCAGTCAGAGTAGGGTAGTGTCAGGACTGGTGCAAAATGGAGGAATAAAACAAGTGTTTGCTTTCTTAAACTGTATTATGAATGTAGCATTAGAGCAGTCGGAAAGGGGAGCGTAGCAGCAGGTAATCTGCTTTTTATCTCTTGCTGAAGGTGGTTTGTTCTCAATCCCTTAGGTTCTTTCTTGTCCTCAGAATGTCATTACTTTTTCATGATAGATGATAGTTCTAGGAGCATGCTCTGAAAGATAACAAGAGAAAGAAAGGATGAAACTGAATTGGCTTAAAGGAGAAAAAGAATTGTTATCATAGTCATTAACCCAGGCTCCAACACATACAGAGTTGGGAAGGTGGGAATCTGGCGCTTATCTGACAACGTACTTATCTTGCGGGGCTTTGTTCAATGCTAAGGGGAGGGTGGGGAGAGGGGGAACACCTTGCTTTTAAGCCAAAATATGCACATTAATTCTTAAAGTAACTTGCTTGAAATCAGTGTATCCATTCCAGAGCCCTTGCTTTACATGTTAAGGGGTTTTGTGTGTTTTTGATTGCTTTAAAACCATACAAAGATGCCCTCAATTAAGTAGGTTCTACTTTCTAAAATCCAGCTTGTCCATTTGTTGCTGCACAAATCCTCAGAGGGGTTCATTAGTTGCCAACTGCTACTGACCCCCAAAGTTTACGTGTTTGTGCAAGTGGTGAACTGGTGTTTGTGTAGCCTTTGGGTGACCAAGCAGCTTTTGCAGGATAATTGGTACACTGGCTGTCGTCACCATGCGCTTCTCCTGCGTGCTCTAGAGCAAGATAAAATGTAACTACTCTGGAATTTTTTTAAGAGAATTTTGCATAGAAAAACTGTACAAAAACATCAGTAGTTACCAGTAGGTGTAAATATGAATACCTTTGAGAATTCTGAAGCACCCTAGAGGAGCCCAGGGTTTTACCAGTCCCTTACCCCACCTGTAGATTTTCCTGGTGGAGCTCAGCTGTCTAAATAACTCCTCCGTGGTTATTAGGTTTGTTATTTTAATGCACATTCACTCTTATCAAACTGTTCTCAGCCCCAGGAGTGAGAGCAGCTGTGCAGCTAGCTAAATGAGTGCATATTTATTCCCCAAGTGTTGTTGAAAGGCTGAGTAAACATGCCTTGTTCTGGAGAAGACTGCAAGCATTCAGGCTGAATAGCAGCCCTCTCGTTCATATCCTGCTCACTACGGAGTGTTTTCCCACTGGGTAAAAGGCTCAAAGCTGAACAGAGACTTGAGAAGTATAAAAAAGGATTGAACAGCACAGAGGAATAAAAAAGCAATGCAGTGAGGAAAACCGGACCCAGCAAATCGTAAAATTTCTCCAACTTTGTCAGAGCCAGGATTTCAGCCCCAGAGACTTTCTTTTCTGCAAATGAATAAAATCAGGAGCCCTATCTCAGTACGATTTTGTGAGCTGAGAGTATCAGCTTTACCAGCTGCTTCATTATCACCTTTATCCCCCTCATTCACCATGAGGAGGGGCCTTGCTTTTAAAGATACATTGATTACTTTGGAACCAAAAATACAGACTTAAAGAAATGACACTCTGAAAGCACAGGGCTCTCTGGAGGAGAGGGTGGGCTAATGAATAAGGAATGGATGTGAAGGTTGGGAAAACCAGAACTTGAAAAACAAGAATCTGAAGCCAAGTGCCTAAAAAACCAAATTCTTTCTGAAAATCTTGATCTAGTAATTTTTGTTTCCCAGGAGAAGAGTTCAGCTAAAATAATGCTATTATTGCAAATCTTCTAACGACTTCCAGCTTTGTTTTGTGATTCCAGGAACTTATCTTGGCTCAATGAAGAAACATGACCATTAGATAATGCCAAGTCTCCCCATCTTCTTGGTGTATCCTTGGGTACTCTCTAGCAAGAGGACCAGCACAGTAGTTCTGTCAGTGCAGGTTTAGGCTTGGGGTGCACATGTGATAACCTCGTTCCAAGTCATCTGAAAGATGGTGCCTTTGTGAGAAGGGTTGCCAATCTAGTGTAAATACTACCAATCCCAGTTAATCAAAATAAAACCCATAGGCTTTAGAGCACACCTTAGTATTATTTAGGAAACTATTATATATAGGCCAAAAAGAACTGATGCTAGACATGCTCAGGTATCATGCAACTGGAGTCCTTTGCTTTAGAAAGGTGGGGAGAGACACAGCTAGCAAAGAACTTCAAATGCAGCTAGCAACGAAATATCACACAGCCTCCCGCTTTTGTAGAAGCGTTTGTATTCAGCTGTTGTATTGGGATAACACTGTGACACTCTGAGGAGGCAATACCAGGCTGTGGTCGTGCTCAGCTGAGCTTCCTGATGTTCTGTAATCGTTCCTTTCATTTGTAGAAAATGGCCGAGGAAGAAGACTGCTTGATTCTGGCAAAAGGTGACTTTGGAAGTAAAGTTCTCTCCCTGGTTGTTCAGATGGAGTGCTCAGATCTCTTATTTTCATCCTCCCAGAGAGAAAAAGGGAGTTCTTCAATGGGCCCAATGGCTTCACACGTTCTTGCACACATGAGGCAGTGAGACAATACCCCTTAGTGCAAAGCTTGGAGAGCTAAATGCCCCTTCTAATTCTGTGATTTCTGGCCCCACCTATTTTCAAGAAAGCACAGACTATATTTGTATTAGTTATATACTGACCTTTGACTGCATCAGCCTGTTAATTTTATCAGACTTAAAAATGTAAAGGTGGTGAGAGATTGAAAACTTCAGGCAGAACTATGTGTGAATCCAAGATATTTCTTAGAAGGTACCATATATTCTCTAAGATGTATCCTCTAAGTGAGCCTTGGAAACTATTAGCTTGGAGACAGTTATCAGTGAACACATTGCTCACTATCACCTCAAAGCATGCTGACTGCGGTCCTGAGTACCACAGTTTTGGAGGCTTGCAGATAGCCTGCTTTGGCAGTACACAGATGCTGAATTCCCCTGTCAATGTAAACTTTTGTAACATTATTTACCCCCGGTGTCCATCGAATTGAGATTAGCTCACCCTATAGTCGGTGATGCTCTTGTCATTGTGTTTAGGTGGACTGAAATCAGTTGGAAATTACCCTCATGCCGTGCAGTGACTCTTTCCTCCTGTGCTTTGCCATGTGCTTTTCCTGATGCAATGAAGGTCCAGTTTTGGTGGTCTGTCCTTGGAACCTAATAGATCTAAAGTTTGACCAGCAGTGGCTGAAAGAAAAGATATTTTTTCCCAACGGACTGGACTCTCTTGAGAAGCCTTTAGCCTAATAAGTTTTTCAAGATTCCTGTGTCTCTCATTTTTGCTACCCAGTCTGGATAGTGTCTAACATTGGACAATGTAATGACCAAGAAACTGAACTGAATATGAAGAGTGAGTGCTCTGGGTGTAAACTAAACAGTTGGAGCGTAAACATTTTTTCAAGGTTTTATGCCACAGTTGGACATGAAACGAAGAAATAGCTCTTCACCTCCACCAATTCTAAATTAGGAAGTTTTGAAGAGCTTTGTTAGTCTGAAATGTTGCCAAAAAAAAAGGTTGATCTGTCCAAATCCTACCAATGGAAAGGGCATTTCTTACTTTTTATATATAGCTAGACTGGTTTGAACAGGAGTGCGAAAAGTTAAGGAATTCTCATGTCAAACATGCATTTTATATTCAGTATCCGATTGAGCTGTTTAATGAGGAATTTCAATGAAGGAGTGAATGCATTCTTTCTTAAGGTCTGAAGTAACCTTTCCTCCAAAGGGGAAGCCCTAAGGAGAACTTCTTGTTCTCTTTGAGGGATGCAATATTGTACTTTCTTGTAAAGAATAATTTCATCATGATCTGCCCAACTACTCTCCACCACCTGGTCTTCATGTTTTGATCAAGAGGATGCAATACATTATGAGAGGTAACTTTTACAACATTTCATTGTCCCTAATCATAATGCTTTATCTGCTGGAGACTCAGGTTTGGTGTGGAAATGGCATTGATAATATCGCTCAAAAAATCTCACCACTGGCTAAAAGTCAAGCATCCATAATGGTACTATTAGATCTGTTAGCTGCTTTCAATGTCATGACTCACGGGATGCAGGTGGCTTGTATGCAGATTCTTGCAGTATCAAAAGGATTGATTTTGTGTAGCTTTGAGGTTTTCTCTCAGCTAAGCAAGCTATGTCAGTTGTGGGCAGTTGCAGTTGTCCTGCTATCTTAGCACAGAGCATGGGTACGTGTTTGATTGGAGGTGGCTAGAATGGTTGTTGAGGTATAGAAAGTGATGTTTTCAATGTCAAGTTGATACTCCTCTCTCACTGAGCTCATGCAAAGAATGCTACAAACAAATTCTGGCAGAATGGTATGGATGAAGGGAAAAAAAAAATTTAAGCCATTATGGAAGTAAAGATTATAGTTTGGGAAAGTTACAAAAGCAAATTGAAGAACAGTGTCAATTCCACTATGTTTTTGCTCCATTTGGCTATCCAGCTTAGATTAGTAAAATCCAGGTTAGAACAGACTGTGTTTCGGCTGTATAGAGAATATTTTTGCATGTACAGTCATTATTAAAAAGTGTCTGTCCTTTCTTTGCATTACTGTTGCAAGTCACTATTAATCAGCCATGGCAGTAGGTAATATTTTTTGTGTGCTTCAGTTGGAATTTCTGAAATACAGTTCTTATATTTTAGCTAGGATCACTATTTTTTGAATGCTCCTGACACACAGATAAATCTTATCATACATATTTTTCTCTTATCTAAACATTAATACACGATGATTGCCTCCTGGATTGCCTCCTGGAAGCCAGATTAAACCAAATCAAACCAATGCTGAGTGCCTTTGACAACCAAAATGAAATAGTGAATATAGGAGTTAGGAAATACAGACCAGAAAGATATACAGACTTTAATGCCTTGATTCAACATTTTTATGATGCACCAGAATAGTTGTGTACTGAAGTTGATATTCATAAAATGCCTTAGCAATGCTAGCAGTAAAGTGCATTTGCCAAAATATGGACTCAATTGTATATAGAAGCACCTTTACTTTAAAATACCATGTGCTGTAAAAAAGAAGCAACAGGTAGCACACCTACGTGAGTCACATTTTAAAATGCTAGTACCAGTCTCATACATAATGATCCCCAAAGGCTGCGTGCCAGAAGAGTGTTACTTTCAGGAGTAATTACATTGTTTTGCAAACTGACAATATTTCTTTACGAGATCTCCCCTGAAAGATAGTGTCATTGTCATTAAACTGTAAAAGCTGCCAGGCATCTTCTGTGAGTTCTCAACAGGGTGCTACTGAAATTCTGTCCTCCTTGAATAACTTTTTGCATTTCACCTTTCTAAGGAGCTTTCTCATCTGAGTGTCAGTATTTTGACTCTCCCTGTATTAGAAACAGGGAAGTGGAACGTGGTTAGTTCGCATCTAAGTGACAATTTCGCATGGCTTATGCTGACTCTATATTGTAGAAACTATCACTTGGAACCCACAGAGTTTTTTGATAAGCAACGTGTAAGAGTGCCTGCTGTTTCTTACCACAAAAGATTTGAAGTTTTTGTTTGGTTGGTAGGTTTTGTTTGTTTTGTATTTAGGAAAAGTGTTCATTTTTATGAGAGTGAGAAAAAATTGAACAGAATCTGTAACTTGGGGTATTGTGTGATGTAATCTTCTGTTTCTTACAGGCCCTATAAAAAGGTATTTAAGGACTTGCTCCTGCAAGCATTTACAAAGGAGCTTTTTTGCTCTCGGAGGACAAATCCCGTGATCTGGGGCAATCAGAATTCAAATTACATTTTTAAAAAAACCTCGTTGGTTCTTGAATGCAAGCACTGCATCTCACCAACACTGACTGTAAGCAAGCTTAGAGTGTGTGGCCAAAGAATGGGAACAGCTGCTGAAAATGCAATTCTGTAGTTGCTGGCTCTGGCATTATTTGGTGTTTTATATGTAGATCTTTGATTTATCCATTGAGCAATTATTCATCTTGATGGTCGCCTCTGGGAGAAAGCCCCTGAAGCTGAGAGAAGTTGAGCCATCAAACGCAACGCACTCAAGACTTCTATTTCTTATGGTGTCAAGCAGGCAAGTTTCCCCTGGGACTGTCCTCGTTGAGTCGATTAAAATGACGTAGAGAGAATACAGAAGCTGAGATTCGGTGGCACAGAGATCCTCGGGATTCAATCATTTCCTAGAGATGTTTTTGCTTTCACCGCTGAAAGGGACCAAGCGTGCAGGATCTCGGCTTGATCCGGGAGGATGCGAGGCGTTGGGGCTGTGTCCGAACTCCTGCCCAAGCCTCCCTAGC
>NW_010144192.1:0-621 GCF_000699245.1 Pterocles gutturalis
GGGACACCCCACCCCAAAGCAAGGGACATTGGGACGCCCTGGGGACACCCTTGGGGATGGGGACACCTGGGGACATCACCCTGGGGACACCCCACGCATGCAGACACCTTGGGGTGTCACCCTGGGGATCCCACCGAGGGCAAAGGACATCAGGGACGTGGGGGACACCACCCTGGGGACACCCTTGGGGATGGGGACATCACTTTGGGGACACTCTGGGGACACCCCACCCTAGGGCAAGTGACATCAGGGACATGGGGAGACCACCCTGGGGACACCCTTGGGGATGGGGACATCACTTTGGGGACACTCTGGGGACACCCCACCCTAGGGCAAGTGACATCAGGGACATGGGGAGACCACCCTGGGGACACCCTTGGGGATGGGGCCACCCGCGGACACCCCACCCCAGGGCAAGGGACACTGGGGACATTGGGGACACCCTGAGCATGGGGACAGTCGGGGCGTCACCTTGGGGACATCGCACCCCAGGACAGGGGACACAGGGGACACTGTGGGGGTGGGGACAGGGGGGACACCCCCATGGGGACACCCTGGGGACAGTGCCACCCTGAGGGGAGGGGCGCAGGGGACAGCAAGCCCCAGGAGGCCCCGGGGGGG
>NW_010144193.1:0-948 GCF_000699245.1 Pterocles gutturalis
TTTCGCTTGCAAAAAAATTTATAATTTCCCCTTGCAGAAGATCTCTGGTTTCCCCTTGCAAAAAATCTCTGGTTTCCCCTTGCAAAAAATCTCGAATTTCCGCTTGCAAAAAAATTTCTGGTTTCTGCTTGCAAAAAAATTTCTGGTTTCTGCTTGCAAAAAAAAATTATAATTTCCGCTTGCAGAAGATCTTGGGTTTCCCCTTGCAAAAAATCTCCTGTTTCCGTTTGCAAAAAATCTCCAATTTTTTGCTTGCAAAAGATCTCTGTTTGCCCTTGCAAAAAATCTCCAGTTTCTGCTTGCAGGAAATCTCAAATTTTCGCTTGCAAAAAAACCTCTGGTTTCCAGTCGCAGAAAATCTCCTTTTTCTGCTTGGAAAAAAATCTCTAGTTTCCCCTTGCAGAAAATCTCCAGTTTCTGCTTGCAAAAAAAATCTCCAATTTTCACCTGCAAAAAAATCTCTGGTTTCCACTTGCAAAAAATCTCGGGTTTTCCCTTGCAAAAAATCTTCCGTCTCTGTTTGCAAAAAATCTCAGATTTTCGCTTGCAAAAAAATCTCCAATTTCTGCTTGCAGAAAAATCTCCAATTTCTGCTTGCAAAAAGTCTTGATCTCTGCTTGCAAAAAAATCTCTAATTTTTGCTTGCAAAAAAATTTTATAATTTCTGTTTGCAAAAAATCTCCAGATTGCGATGACATGAAAAAAAAATTTTTTTTTTTTTTTTGCTGCTTTACCCCACCCATGTGTCCCTGTGCTTCACCCCACCCCAGCGCTGCCCAGGATGGAAATTTCTCTTTTTTTTTTAATTTTAATTTGAATAAATTCCCTTTTCCCGCTGCGGCAGGTGGACCTGAACGAGGAGGAGACCATCCTCATCATCCGGCGCCTGCACAAGGTGCTGCGCCCCTTCCTGCTGCGGCGCCTCAAGAAGGAGGTGGAGGCGCAGCT
>NW_010144194.1:0-2496 GCF_000699245.1 Pterocles gutturalis
TTCTTATCAGTCCAGTGTTCTTAAATTAAGAATTCAGGAAAAAAGTTAATAATTTACAGTAGGCAGCAAGGACAGTATAGACTTTAACCTGTGTCTCATGGTCAGTGAAGTGTATGGCCCCTATATGTTCTGCTGTGACCCCCTGCCCCAACACAGCCTGCCGCAGGGGCTGCTCCAGGCTCCCCGAGTGGGAGCAGCTGTGCGCCCCAGCACCAAGTCCTCCCGCAAAGAGGAGAAGCTGCTCAGCCATCGCATGAGCATGGGCTGAGAAGCAGCCCCAGGGTTTTAAGGTTTGGGAAGAGCATTAACATGGTCACAGCAAGAAGGCTGAGATAAAACTCATGCACCCAGAGGTCCAAAGGGAGGGATCTCAGACTAGCAACAGAGCAGGCAGCAGCTTTATGTTCCTCCTTGCTCAGCACTGTCTGCTGCCCTGACCTCTGTTCTAGCAAACCGGTGTCTACCATGAGGCTGGGCCTGTGTCTTTCTCTGTCCCTTTCCAATCTGCAGCTGTTCTGGCAAGCGAAGTTCAATGCATCTATAGAATTCTCCCATCCCATGTATCATCCTCCCTACATAGTTTTCATGCTTGCTTTCTATATGTTGTCACTAATGATCTAATTAACTCTTTTTGGTAACTACACAAGTTAATGAATCTTCTGACCTCTACACCATTGGTCTTTCTAGAGGAAGAGCCTTCCCTATCCACAGGAGATTCTTGGCAGCTCATAAGACTGGGCTTTTCAGTCTAGCATCAGTGAGGATGCTGTTACAACACGACTGTGGTCAGCAATGAATTTTGCCTTCACAGCAAAAGAGGGCTTTCAGGTTGGGTTTTTTTTGTTTTTATATATATATATATATACACATATATTTGTACACAGAGAGAGGCTTAGGCAGCCCATTGTGGAATTTTACTGGAGAGAGCACTAGGCAGTTTTTACAGGCAGGGGGCCGCCCAGTGTGGTAGCAAGGCTGTAGGATTCCTTCAGCCACTGCTGCTGCCAGACACTTTTCTAGCTTCACATCAGGCCTTACTCCTCCCTATTCCTGCTTTCCCTGCCTGTTCCTTGGATTTTTTTTATTGAGCAGTTAGAGGTTGAAAACTGCAGTGCAATCTGTCCTGCAGGATTCTGCAACAATCTGGCCATTTTGCTGTAAACACGTTTTCCTGTTTTTAAATTAAGTCATGAACAGCATAAATTATGTCTATTAATGTATATCTGGCATTCTGTTTGACTTTTTGTGTTTGCTTAGCATAGGTACTGCAAATTAGGTAAGAAAAATAATGATACTATAGAGGGGATTTCTTCATTGGAACTAAATAAGATTTTTATAACATTGAAAATGGAAGAATGTTTTTACAACAATCAGTTATATCTAGTTCTAAGTTAAACCCTAAAAGATGGGTGAAATATGGCATGACACAAACACTTCTTTAAAATAAATCCTTTATTGTTTTTATAGAGGTGGAAACTGTTCTATAGGACACAAAGAAAAAATGAGGAAAGGGTAAGGGACTGCAATTTATATATTTTTGTAAAGTAACTGGAGTCAGGATAACTGATAATTCTGTACAGCAAAGTGATAAAAGACAAGGAAGATTTATTCAAGGTTGCACAAGGATGTTTTATAAGCTGATAATAATCTTACACTGAAAAAGGGGATGTTGAGATTAGATTTAATGAGAAACTTTCCAACAGAAAGATTTTACAGTGCAGCAGTCTGTCAAAATGGTTATTGAAGTGCGATCACAAGAAGTGTTCAGAAAGAGATAAGATAAAACTCTCAAGGGAGCAGTTAGTGCAGAGATTAGCTAGATCTGATCAAAATCATACCCCTGGTGATGCTCTTGGGATATGGGTTTTTTAAAATAATGTAATGCATTGGTTCACGCTATCTTCTCAGTCCGTATCCTTACAAGTTGTTATCTTCTTTTAAGCCTCTCCATCAGGAAAGGTCATAAATGTATTTTCCCTGCTTACTCTTACTGGGTAGAAGAGAAATGATGAAGCTGATATTTCTTGGACTGAGAGAGCTAATTAGGAAACTCAAGATGAATGTATGGGAGTTTTAAATTATTTAAGTCTTCCTTTTTCTGGGAAATACCAACTGGGCTATCTGACACTGCAGTTTCCTGATGCATAAACTAAGGATGCTAAACTGAGGAAGTGCGATCTGGATGATTGGGTAGTGAGATGGATTGTGAACTGTCTGGAGAAAAGAACCCAGAGAGTTGTGGTGAATGGGATGGAGTCTAGTCGGAGGCCTATATCTAGTGGAGTCCCCCAGGTTTCGGTATTGATATTCAATATATTCATCAACGACTTGGATGAGGGAGTAGAGTGCACCCTCACTAAGTTTGCTGATGATACGAAACTGGGAGGAGTGGCTGACACGCCAGAAGGCTGTGCTTCCATTCAGCGAGACCTAGACAGGCTGGGGACTTGGGTGGGGAAAAATTTAATGCAGGGGAGAGGGACCTGAGGGTCCTGG
>NW_010144195.1:0-540 GCF_000699245.1 Pterocles gutturalis
CAGGCAGGGTGAACTGGCAGCACTCCGTGTCCCCGCATGGTGGGCACCTGTGTCTGGACAGCGATGCCCTGTTCCAGCCACGCTGTGTGAGTCCTGTACCTAGACATGCTGTGTCGCAGCTTGTTCCTGCTGTCCCCTGCCCTAGCATTGCAGCCCTCCCTGGACCCCTGCCTGGACTCCCAGGGTCCCCAACCACAGCTGCTCTGGGGAAAAAAAAGTTGGAGGGGGGCGAGGTCTGGTGGGCCACCGCCTCCTGCCAGCACTGCTTGGGACCGCACGTGTACCTTGATCCCCAATGCACTACCCTGGTACCCCCACTCTAGAGATGGGGACCCCAGCGGATTTGGGCCCTGTGGGGTGGGAGAAGCAGGGCCATGGGGCAGGAGGAGTAGAGCTGTGGGGCAGGAAGCTGCGTGGGAGCCCACCTGAGCCCGGCGGATGCTTTGAAGTGACGGCGAGGCTGTGATCAGAGCGTGGCAGCGACAGGGGGGTGTCTCTGCACCAGGCTGTCAGAGCAGCTGGCAGGGCCCCGACAGCTTG
>NW_010144196.1:0-38832 GCF_000699245.1 Pterocles gutturalis
CCTCCCCCTCAGGACATGACTTTCAAGAAGGAGCCGGCTGGGGCTTTCCCCTCCGCGCCCTCCTCCGCGCAGAGGAGCCCCTGGGGCTTTCTGCAGTCCCTGGTGAGCATCAAGCAAGAGAAGCCGAGCGAGCAGGAGGAGGAGGAGCAGCCGCAGCACCATCACCACTACGGGGGGCTCTTCGGGGGAGCGGCGGAGGAGCGGCCCCCCGGCCTGGGGAGCGGCGGTGGGGAAGGACCGGGCCAGAGCGTGATCCAGGACCTCAGCCTTCTTCACCATCTGCACCAGCATTCCCACCGAGACCTGCTGCTGAGTGGCAGAGGCGAGGGCGCCCCTGGGAGCTCGGGTGAGCCAAAGCACGATGCCCAGGTCAAGAAGGCAAAGAGGCCAAAGCCAGAAACTCAGGGAATCAAAGCCAAGCGGAAGCCAAGTGCTTCATCCAAACCCCCCCTGGTGGGAGATGGGGAAGGTGCCATCGCGTCCTCCAGCCAGAAACCTCACGTCTGCGAACACTGCAGCGCTGCCTTCAGGAGCTCCTATCACTTGCGCAGACATGTGCTCATTCACACCGGGGAGAGGCCTTTCCAGTGCAGCCAGTGCAGCATGGGTTTCATCCAGAAGTACTTGCTGCAGAGGCACGAGAAGATCCACAGTAGGGAGAAGCCTTTTGGGTGCGACCAGTGTAGCATGAAGTTCATCCAGAAGTACCACATGGAAAGACACAAGAGGACGCATAGCGGAGAAAAGCCATACAAATGTGATACTTGCCAGCAGTATTTTTCCAGGACTGATAGACTGTTGAAGCACAGAAGAACGTGTGGTGAAGCCATAGGTAAAGCAGGTGCTGGAATGGAGCCCGGGTCATCAAATAACATGGGTAGCTTGGCTGCGTTGTCTCAGGGAAATACAAGTTCCTCAAGGAGAAAAAGTAAAACAAAAAGTATATCCACTGAAAGCAAAGGAAATAAATGTAGCAGCAAAGTAACCGAACCTCAAGTTACAAGTAATGTGGCCATGCCAAATTATGCAGTGGATATTCCTATTGTGTCTTCCAGTGGTGGTCTAGTTGGCACAGGCGTAGATGAACTTCAGAAAAAGGTGCCAAAATTGGTCTTGAAAAAAGGAAGCAGAAAACAGGCAGACAAAAATTACCTTAATTTTATATCACCACTACCAGATATTCTGGGGCAAAAACCACTGTCTGGGAAACAGAGTGGCTCTCTAGGCCTGGTAGCCAATACTGGTGTAGAAACTATTGGCCTTCTCCAAAGTACAGGTGGCAAACCAGGTCAAATAAGTAGCAATTATGATGATGCCATGCAGTTCTCAAAGAAAAGAAGATACCTACAAACTGCAAGCAGTAACAGTGCCTTTTCAATTAATGTCGGACACATGACTTCCCAGCAGTCCGTCATCCAGTCTGCAGGTGTTAGTGTTATGGATAATGAAGCTCCATTGTCTCTTATTGATTCAGCATCTTTAAATAGTGAAATAAAGTCTTGCCATGATAAATCTGGTATTCCCGATGAAGTCTTACAGAGCCTATTGGACCAGTACTCTCATAAATCAGAAGGCCAGAAGGAAGATCCTTTCAGTATAACTGAACAGCGTGTGGACTTGCACACCTCAGGAGAACATTCGGAGATGGTTCAGGAGGAAAACTTGAGCCCTAACTCTCAAACAGTTTCAAATGATAAGGCAAGCATGTTGCAAGAATACTCCAAATACCTCCAACAAGCCTTTGAAAGAACAACCAACAGCACTGGTTTTGCTTTTGGACCCAGTTTTCAATTTGTTAGCTTGTCTTCAACTTTCCATAACCACACTCTGTTTCAAGACAAACAGATATACACTACATCTCCACTTGAGTGTGGCTTCAGCCAATCCGTTACCTCAGTATTGCCAACTGCGTTGCCAAAACCTCCGTTTGGGATGTTGCTTGGATCTCAACCAGGCTTTTATTTGTCTGCTTTGGAGGCTTCGCATCAACAGTTGACTCCTTCTCAGGAGCTGGATGATCTCATCGATCCGCAGAAAAACTTAGAGACTTCATCTAACTACCAGTCAACATCTCAGAAACTGACTGGCCAGAAGGAACAGAAAAACTTAGAATCCTCAACGAGCTTTCAGATCCCGTCTCAGGAGTTAACTAGCCAGATAGATCCTCAAAAGGACATAGAGCCTAGAGCAACCTACCAGATCGAGAACTTTGCACAAGCGTTTGGTTCTCAGTTTAAGTCGGGCAGCAGGGTGCCAATGACTTTTATCACTAACTCTAATGGAGAAGTGGACCATAGAGTAAGGACTTCGGTTTCAGATTTCTCAGGGTATACAAATATGATGTCTGACGTAAGTGAGCCATGTAGTACACAAGTAAAAACCCCAACCAGCCAGAGTTACAGGTAAGGTCCCAACTGTGACTGGGCTGTGGGGTCTTCTTAATGTAATTTTGTTTTACTTTGACAACACTGCCATTGGAATGTTTCTACACGGTCCCATTGAGAATAATGTAACATGCCCTTTCAATGCAACTTTTCATATTTAGTTTATTTTGTTAGTGTGATTTTTTTTTTTAGATCTGTTTATTATGGTTTTTAATCAAAAATCAATAGATTAAAATAGTGTTTTTGTTCAAGTGACGATGTTTAGCAATCAAATTTACATTATATAGATTGTCAGGGAATAGCCCAAAAGTTTAAAATGCAAAAAATTAACTTTGTTCCTAGGACTAAGGTTTATTATAATTACTTTACTCTCAGGAAAGTGTAACGAAGCATGGGAATTCTATGCACCACTAGTGTATTGGAACTTCCGATTTACAGATACGGACAAATATATCTCAGCTTTTTGAGGAAGGGATCTATGACATTTCAAGTTGCTGTCTCTTATGTCTGGGCTGATCTGAAAGAATTTTGCTACCTAAATCTTGTTGTTTTTAAAGTACTCCTGTTCTCCCAGGTGGTGCTCATTCCAGGCAGGTGGATCAAATATGCTTGAGTCTGTACTAGGAGCCCAGAATGGTAGCTTTAATATGAACAATAATGTCCCCAGAACTCCTGTGTAAGACTATAATTCCATAAAGAGATTCTGTTGACACAAATCAAGAGAACAAAACGTGCGTGTCTCATTCATATCATTAGAACCCCAGCCTGAAACTACAGTCGTAATCCAGATATGCTTTTGGGATACGTTATTTATTATCCATGGTTCAAAAAAATAGGGGATCTCTTGCTCTTCCTGTTTTCACGTTCTTGTAGTGTATGAGGTTCCCTCTCTTTTATTATGCTCTCAATTCCTCTGGGCTTGATCTTGGGGTTTTTTTGCCCCTTAATTTACACCTTCCCCTCCTTCGCTACTCACTCTCTCACCCCAACTTAATAGCTAGCATTTAAAAAGATTTGCATTCCAGAAAGTGCATATCTCATGTACTTTCTGATGTCTTACAACATCAGGTTATGAACAATGACCCACGTTTTAGAATTATGTCGAGGTTTCCATGTATGATGACAAATAATATACTCCCAACTATACGTATGAAGGGCCCTGTCCTGCATCAGGATAAGCTACCGTGGACCCCCGCGCCCAGCAGCGTACCAGTGGTGTCACTGGGGCTCTCAACAGGTACCGGGGTTTGCAGCCGTTCCTGCTTGCAGGGCCCAAGGCTGCAGTTCCGTCCAAGGCTTCTGGTGATGACCTCAACTAGAAAAGTAGAACTGGAGTGGCTTGTTTCTATCAACAGAACTTTTCACTGGAATTATTGCCTTACTTGATGTATATTTTGTGGTACATTATTTATTATATGTGAATCCTGATTAATGCCTGTGGAGCCACGGAAACCTGCTAGTGATACTGGTGGCCATTCAAAGCTGCTGAAAGGCAGCGGCACTGCTCTGAACCACTTTTTTGCAAATGTATTTTTGGATTAGTTTTTTTTAATGTAATTTGGGTGATGTTTATGCTGATGGTTTTTTATGTACTCTTGGTGATGTTTCAGTCTTACGTACTTTTCTGGTGTCAGGAAAGTACCAGTGGTTGTTTGCAGTCTTATTGTGTAATCAGCCTATGACAGGCTTCCATGTATAATAAAGTTATTAACATTGTGCAAGTGTAAAACACTTCTGTTATGAAAGTGGTGTATTATTAAATGAATTGTTACAAAAATCCTGGGTAATTTATCCCATTGTCCCTCACCACTAAAAATTGAAACCTAATTCCACTTGTAATCTCTTTTACTAGGTGAACTATCTTTTTTTTTTTTCTTCTTACTAATCTAGAGTTTGTTCTCATAGAGTCCATGTAACTCCATTAACTCTTTCTTTATACTTGATTATGTCTTTCACCTTATTTCAGTTTTGATAAGCAAGCAACAACTTTTCTTTAAACGGAGAACCCGGCCCCTTATCAGGGATGGAATAGTCCATAACCACTGTGCTGGCTTTTTCAGTACCTTTTCTTTTGTTTTTCAGAGGTTATAATTTACATTCTTTATATTGTGTGTAGTAGAAGTTACATATGTATTGTTCTGGCTGTTTGCTTTAACTTAATACTAATAAAACCCATTATTCACAAAATCATAAAGATATCACTTCTATCATCCAGTCACACTTTTGAGAACCTATTAAGGAAATGGTGTGAGATTAAATTTTGAGAAGGAATAATATAATATACTGGCATGTTTTCGGCTTGTTTTCTTCCTTCAGTTCCTGAATGCACTCTCTTAGAAATCAGGGCTCTATCTTATGCCTTTAGCTTTTGAGGCAAAAACTAACAAATTTCCTTAAGTTAAAATGTTTGTACAGCCTCTTCTTTTTAACTCTGTGTCTTTTTATATATGATTTTGGTTAAAAATGTCAATTGCTTATTGTTAACTTCAAAGACATTTTGTAATTGCTGTAAATCCAGAATGACATCTATAATACAATTTTGTTCAAAGTAAAGATTTTAGAAAGTCCTCTAACTGCTTTTTTTTTTTTTTTTCCTTGCTCTAATTTCTGCATTATCAGGAAAGCCTAGTAAAAACAGTATTATAGCAAAATAGTTAAAAGTATTTTAGGTAATCTGAAGGTAGTTTGTGGACTTCTTAATTTGTATTTTTTTTGACTTTGCATGTGAATATGGGAGTAGCAGTGCTGAACATCTCAAAATGGTTGAAGGCTATAGAGTATTGAAGAACAGGAGATGGCAATTAGGATCAAGGCAATGACACACACAAGAGAAAAACCATTGGCATGCTGAAAAGCAAATAAGGATGAAAACTTTCCATAGTAAATATGGAATATGCTAAATGTTTAATATTCAGAACATTGCTAGGAATCATTTCAGAAAGTCTGAGGGGGAAATTATTGGAATTTTGTATGTTTTTTCCACAGCTTAGCAGTCATTAAAAAATGTTCCTAAATAGAACAGAACCAGACTTTTTCCTGATTTATTATGGAGTTTAAGTTTTTTTTTTCTTTAAATCATGAAGGTTAAAGATATAGTAAAATGCATAGAAATTAGGGTATGACTTTGTCTGCTACATATTAGAAAGAACTACATAGTAAGTAGTAGTAACCCATGGGGCCTAAAGCTTTATTTAGGGATATGGCAATGAAAGAAGGAAAAAAAAAAAGCAAAATGGCCCTTGATAATTTTTTTTCCCCACTTTAGTTTCTGGTTTAGTTTTTAATTGTTTTTAAAGGAATTATGGGAGGAGAATGATAACCTGTTTCCTACCACTAAGGGGAGTGTAAGGAAGAATTGATACACATGATGGCAGAAAATGGTACATAAACTGTTACACTTCTTACCCTAGGAACTCACATAACATGTTTTTGCTTTGGAACAGGTGCATTTTGTACCCTGAATAGTGAATGTGTCTGTATGCCCTAAGCCTTTAAAAGTGCACGTCTGACCTGCCTGCCTGATCTAGAAGAGCTGGGTAACACCTGTAGGAATTCCTGAATTACTGAAATTGGATGCAGACTTGTGGGTAGCGGGTGAAATTTTAGAGTAAGAAATGGGTGAAATGAAAGGGGAGGATGAAAAAAAAAGTGAAAATATGATGGTGTGAAAGGAGCTGACAATTTCAGGTTTATGGACTACTGATGAAGAAAAGCTGCCAGATGCCTCATGGAGACCTTGTGAAGATATTGGAATAATTCAATGTACTCCATTAGCGGTTTCTTTGTTGTTTCAGTTGTTTGGTCTCCCCACTCTGCACCCAATGTGTGTATTTGTCTGAATGATGCTTCTGCTTTTTTCCCCACTAATTAGAAATCAGTGTTGTTTGTGTGAAGCTGCAGTTGTGACTGTGGAAGTGTTTGTTATACCTGAGAAGATACCTGTGAGAATGTGTAAGTTACTAAGTTACTACCTTGCTGTTTTTTATTGTATGTGTTGCGGTGAGTCGGGTTGCTTTAAAATGGAAGGTTCTTTTTTCAGCCGCTGCTGACTACAAGCTTTTACCATTTGGGCTGGAATTTTCCAGGCTTTGTCTGTCTCGCACTCCACACACTATATTTCTCAGGGAGGCTTCTGCAAAAATTGCTTGTGTGTTTCCTAAAATAACATTAAGGAAGAAAACTTTCTTGTTCCACTGGCCTTTTCATCTCATGCTTCTTTAAAAGCAAATAATCCCTCCCGAAGTGTGGACTTTAGGTTGATGGGTGTCCTTTGAATCAGTGTTCTTGAAAACCTGATAATAATCAATTAAGAGTTTTTGAAAATGCTTTTACATTCAGAGATTTGAAGGTTTGGTGGCTGTATCACCAAAGGTGACTCCCACCAGGAGAACAGATCGGGCTATTACAGTTGTTTGGTGTGTTAGTCCAAGTGACAGTTTCTTCTAATGTGTCCTGAATGGGGGCATACATTGCATATTCTCAGACTGGAATTTGTTTTCTGGCTTCTTATGTAAACTGTAGTGTCTTCATTTTTAATATTCTTCTAAGGTGATTTTTGTGCTTTTTTTTTTCTTTTCTTTTTTTGTACAAACACTTCAGAAAATAAGGTGTAGTATTGTGCACAGTGTTTGGAACACAGGATATATATCCTGTTTCCCAGATGAACAGCTACTTTGTTATCCATGTTCTTGAAAAAGTATTTCTTGTGTCCCCTTTTTCACTTGCAGTTGAAATCCACATTTTTTTCAGTGTTGATTATTTTCTCACAGACAGTAATGTCTGGCTACATTACAAAAGAATACATTTATTTTTTCATATACTGATATTCTAATCTAATAGGTTTTATAGATACTGATTGTAAAAAATTACTTTTGGATGCCTGGTTTCATTTTGATACCTATGACCTGGAGGGATAGGTACTGGAATTTCATCTCTTGGACACTGATTGAAATTGGGTTGCTTGATATAAGACCCGTGCTGTTTCAAACTCTCTCTGTGTGGAGAGAAATTAAGGAATTCGTATATGTGGAATTGTCTAGAATCAAGCAGAAGCTGTGGGGCAGAGTCACAGGGTAATGTAATTCTCTAAGGTGACATTCAGGAGCCTCAATCACTAGGTTGTCTTTTCTCTTCCCTTGCCTTCACTTTAGATCTGGCATCTGCAAGAAGTGAAACCTGGTTCTGCAGATAGCAGCCCCATTAAGCATAGTCCTGCTTCATTCTCCAAGTGTTGTCATCCTAGTCGTTGTGGATACGGACATCGAGGAAGTGTTACGTAGGAAAAATACCGTGTCGTCATGTAATCAGTCTGTCAAAATGCACATACAAGACGGGGTGAATTGAGGATTAAAAGGAAGATTTAGTTTTGGTGGTTTTTTGACTTATAAGGCTTGATTCATAATCTTTACAGTCATGTAATTTTTTGTATATAACATACTAATATGTTTTCGTTTTGTTACTTTTCCATATTTTGTTTTTATTTAGTTGCCAGTGCATTTGTTGATTTTAAACCCAAGGCTGTCCTAAGTGACGGTATGATGCTACACTAGAAAGCTGCCCATGTACTTGGGGACTTGGTCTGAAATTTTATAAAATATTGTCTAGCCAGACTTCAAGAAAGAATTAAGAACTAATTTAAGCATTTACTACTTTGATTATTTTAATATACTGTATTTTACCTTAAAATGTATTTTAAATAGCCTCTTGTTCAGTGCTACGAATATCAAAACATTCTGTGAACTAATGAGGCGTATAACGGTTATTATGCAGGATCTGCAGCAAGCATCAGATATTCTGTAGTAGCACATGTGCCACCTTCAATGCTAAGACCTGCTTTATGTAAGGCTAGATTATTGCTATTCAGAATATTTCTGTGTTCTTGTTCAGAAGGAACTTTTACTTTGTCCTGTTGGCAAAAGATATTTCGTTTAGATTTTTCTTAAAGGCCAAGAGACTGGTTGGTTTTAATGCCACAATTTCTTCTTACATTGTGTACTTCTCTGTCTGCTTGTACTCTGTTCCCAGTGGATGGGAGGTTAGAGTCTTGACTGGGACATGTGAGCTGGTATAAGGCCAGAAATTATATTGGTGATGGGAAGGATAGTTCAGTCTGTTCAGAGATTCTGAATAATTTTTTTGGGGGGAGGAGGAAAAAAATCTCACATGTGGGAGGTTTTTTTGGATGCTCTTACATTCTGAGATTAGTGGGAATAAAACCAGGCTGCGATCTGTTTTGAAGCGTAGAATTTACAAAGAAATCCGTATGCAACTCCATGAGTGATGAGGTTTAGAATCACTTTCATTTGCTTTCCTGTAATGGGGATATATATAGGTGTATAATAAAACATCTTGCATGTTTTGCTGAGGGGCATTAAATTATGGTGGGTAAAATATGCCTGTGGATCTTCTTATCTCTTAAGCAAAGTGGATCTCTAGAATGAAAGATGTATTATCTTAGAAAGTACTTGTTAATACTGGGAAAATGAGACTGATAAGGATTAGCTTATGCAGCTAAAGAAGGCGTTTATATTGTGTTAGCTGTCTGCTTGGAATTTGGTCAGGTTGGCGATAACACATGTACTCGTAGGAGCTCATGGCCCCATCATGTCTTAATAGTCAATCACACCATCTTGGCAGCGAGAACGTGGCCTTCCTTTTGCAGCTGGGCTATAGTCTGTGATTTGGAACTGTGAGAGGCAGCGGGTTTTTTTGAAGACCTGCCATTTCCAAGTATTGATTCACTTTGTGAAAATGAAGTGCATAGATCTGTGCCAAAATTCGGCTATGTCAGGTCTGGACAGCTTTAGTCCAGAGGGTTATTCAACAATAATCAATGGAGATGTGTCACTAAAAATACGGAGCTTGTTTCGCTTAAGAAATTTGTCAGCCTTAGAAAGCTAGGTCAAATTATATCACGAAGCAGTTAATGTCCTTGATCCACCAAATCCTATAACTAAATATGTACACTTGGTGATCTTAGAGTTAACCCTTTATGAGATGTATAGGTGATTTTAAAGTTTATTTCCTGAGCATTCTTAATTAGAACTTGTTTCCAGGTTTACATCTACACTAGTCATTTAATACTAGTCTGGGGAGATAAGGGTTAAACCAGTTACTCATCTCGAGATGCTGGAACTTGGATTTTTTGAGAGATTGCAGTCATTTTGGTGTAGGTGTGTTGAATTTGATTATTTATTTTGGAGTTTAGGAATGTACTTTAGAAGAAAAGTTTCGTATTTTGTTTTGCATGGTTCTGGAAATCATGCTTCACACGTCATCTTAAGAGCGGGTGGCAAATGGAATAAGACTGCTGGTAGCTGAAATAATCAGTTTTGACTACTTTTAACACTATTCTGATGCTTGCGTGTTTTGTTCTTCTCACAATGAAGCTAAATTAAAACCACTGAGAAAGAGGTCTCTCTAATATAGCATAATGAAGTCTTTAAATGGGTACAGTTGTAGGTCATCGTGAATAGGAATGCAGTGACCTTTGTCTTGACAACAAAGCTGACGGAAGCTTCTCAAAGAGCTGTTCTTTTTTTTAATTATTTCTCTGCCAGAGAGGACACAAAACAGAATATCCCCCTTCTCCCATCAGTGAACAAAATCAAAAGATTAGAAAATGGATTGTAAACTGTCAGTTTGCAAAATCCAGCAATAACATGGGGTTCTTTCCCAATATAGATGTTGTTACAGGAATGATGTGTGGCACGGAGTTGGGAAAAGAAGGAAAGTAGAGTGGCCGTGTGACTGGTGAAGGGCCTTCTGCTTTCTTAAGACACTCTGTAGTAGTCTGGTTTGATTTTTGGATACACAGCAGTGAGGCATTCAAAATTACCGGTAGCTTCTTATAATTCTGAATCTAGAAAAGTCACAAAACTTCATGTCATTCATTTTCCATTTACTTTCATGTGTATCTGCAGGTTTGTAATACACTGTGCTGAAATGGAGGAAGGCTCGGATTTCTTGGTGGCCTGTGTAGAAAGCAAAGCATTTTGCAGAAAGCACATAAATGTTGTGGCTGATTCCTAACGAGGAGACCCTGTTCCTCCATCTCACTTTAGCAGAGGCTTTTGAATTGCAGTGCTCAGCAATTTTCTTTAACCATAGAGAATCATCTGTCATTCTTAAATAATGGCTCTACCTGCTAGTTGAGGACTTTCTCAAGGTTTCAGCAATGTCGATCTGAACTGTGCTGTTTCTTGTAGAGGAGAGGCCCTGTGTAACAGAACAAACTCTGAAGTGTGCAGTGAAGGTAATGAATGGAGATTGTTCTTTTTTTGTAAGAAGTCGTATCTATAGAACTGCTTCTCCATGATCAGATAATGATGTATTTTTTTTATTCTGTAAAGGAGTAAAAATAGGTTGTTGGACTTTGGTTTATGGTTTGGGTTGTTTTTTGGTTTTTTTTGGCCAAGGACCTGACTACATTTTCTTTTGGAGAGCAGGTTCTTTTCCCGATGATGGTGGATGATACCCCCATAAGGCCACAGTCTGGGATGGCACCTGGATCAGGTACTTTGATTGGGAATGTGCCTCTTTGAGAATATGCTTCATCAAAAGGATGGCTGTTTAAAAAAAAAAAAAAGAAAAAAATGTAAGTGTAGAGTTTGCACATGTTATTTCAGAGCTATGTAAACTAAGAGTGAAACAGCAGTTACCATATAATATTAAAGTCTTTAACCCATATTCCAGGAAAACAGTATGTTAATACCTAGTATAAATTGATGTAGCAGACAGTGAGAAGTGACTTCAATATACGAAGATCAAAAGATATGTAGAACTGTACGTTAATAGTTGGTTAGAAAGATTTCATTAACTTGTTCCCCTTCACAGATGAGAAGACTTACCCATAGAGCTTACTTTATAAACTAGGACAAGACTAGTGTAGTACCAGGGGCTTCTATTTCTGAGACGTCATGTCAAATTTTCTTGGGGGATGGAAAGTGGAAACAATGATTTTATTTTTTCTGGGGGGAAAAAGTGTGCGAAGGAGTGAGGTAAGTTCTTACTGAAGATCAAGTGCTATGCAAGTTCTGCACATGCTAGCAAAGTTGTGGGAAAGCAATGATTCCTACTTTTTAACCCTAATGTGTTGATAGGAAACAAAACCTGCAAGCTGCCATGCCTAGAAGAAGTGGGCTGATGGGAGTCTCATGAAGTTCAGCAAAGTGAAATGCTCAGTCCTGCATCTGGGGAGCACTAACCCTGTGCATCAGAACGTGCTGGGGGCCCTCTGGCTGGGAAGCAGCTTTGCTGAGAAGGACTTTGGGGTCCTGGTGGACAACAAGCTGAGCAAGAGCCAATGTGCCTTCGTGGCAAAAAAGGCTAGCAGTGTCCTGGCAGTGCCTCAGGAGGAGTGTTGCCAGCCGTTGAGGAAGGTGTCCTGATCTGCTTGGCACTAGTGAGGCCACATCCTCATCCTCATCCTTACCAGAATGAGTCCAGTGCAGTGCCACAAAGATGATGAAGGGCTTGGAGTCTCCTTCCTATTAGGAGAGGCTGAGAGATCTGGGAGTGTTCAGCCTGGAGAAGATAAGGCTCAGGGTGGTCTCATCAATGTGTTCAAATACCTAATGGAAAATAATAAAATGAGGGAGCCAGACTCTTTGCAGTAGCGCCCACTGACAAGATAAGAGGTAATGGGCACGACTTAAACTGCACAGAATTCTATCTGAGCGCAAGAATGCTTTTTTACTGAGGGGGTTGTCAAGCACAGGAATAAGTTTCCAGAGAGGTTGTGCAGTCTCCATGTGTGGAGATATTTAAAGCCTGAGTGGACATGGTCCTGGACAGCCTGCTCTAGCTGACCTGGCTTGAGCAGGGGATTTGGACGAGATGACCTCGTGAGGTCCTTTCCAACATCAACAGTTCTGGGATTCTCTGCGGTTGTGTCTGATCATTGCTCTGTGCCAGACAGCAGTGACAGGTTTTGTGCTGAGGAGACAGTACGTGTCTCTGGGGTGTCTGAAGGTGCCCTGTTGAAGGGAACACATGGGATAGAGAACTCAAGAGGCTGTTGGGAATCCTATCACTGTGCGGTGTTAAGCAGTTGGATGTTGTCTCAGGTGTCTAGCTTGGACGCTTGAGTCTGCTTTAAATTGCAGGCATTTTTCATGGCAAGTCTTCATTAGTCTTTTATTAAAGATTAAGAACAAAAGATACTGAAAGCATTTTGAAATAAAATCCTGTTTGCTTTTTCCTATTTTACTAACTTTCCTTCTTTCCTTTCTTGCTAACTGTGGAAGGCTACCGTAAGGAAACGGCCAGCTGACACTCATTCATACCATTGGGGAGATAGTAATTGCTTTTTTCCTCTTCTCCCCCCAAGTTAGCTGAAACGGCCTGGCTTGAAGCTGCTCTTGTTCACAGCTCGTGCAGGAAAAAAGAAAAAAGCAAAGCAGAGAGAATGCAGCTCCTGGTTTTGGTTCAGACTTTAACTTGAAATCTTTCTGCTAGAGAAAGGCAGGCACAGAGCATTATCTTATCAGTCTGGTGATAAGTTGTAACAGTATTAGGCTGTTTCAGGCATTGCTGTTAGCTGTTGTTCTGGTCACGGGCTCAATTGTTGCAAAAGATTGTCTTGACTGGTTGAGCCAGATTTTTTTTAATTTTTTTTTTTTAAACAGAAAGTAAAAAATAATTTAAAAGGATGGGGATTAAAATGTATACAGTGAATGGATGACAGCAGGAACCTAAGTTTTGTATTCCAGATGTGTTTTGAGGCTTAATCAAAGCTGGATATTGTGGTGATATAATCTGAGTCTTCTTCAGTGGGCCTGGTCTGGCTGTTTCCAGGATCAGGGCAGTAATGCTAAATGACGTTGCGGTGAATCCTGGGTTTCCATCTGGTGATCAAGTTATCAATGATAATGGGAAGTTTCATAGATGTCAGACACCTATGGTAGGACTAGTTTTAAGTAAAGGCTTTTAACTGAGGTCAGCACTGTTCTGGCATACCAGCTATAGGCCTTTCCTTTCTGTGCCCTACGCTGCTTTTGTTTGTTAGACTTGATTTCATCACAGTCCTTGGGTTTTATCAGTGGGTGTTGTTTGGACTAACTCAATATTTCCATCTTCAACTTCTCTGGCTTCTAGAAACAGTAAGTCTTTGTTGGTTTATGCTCACAGATATGTTTTTCGTGCTTTTAAACCCTCTTCAGTGCCTACTCTGTGTGTACTTAGTTTGTCAAGTACACTTAATGTAAAAGCACTGAAGTTCTGTGAAAATCCCTGGTTCTCTGAGATGTTGCAATAGAAAGATGTTATATTTTTTAAAGGGTAGGTACTGCACTAATGTTCCCTCTGAAGCGTTAGAGAATACTATCCTATTTGAGACGCAAAGCCATCTTGTTGCTGAACACTGATTATTGATTGTTGTGAACCTTTTTGCTCTGATAACATGGAAAGCCAGCCCTTTATTCATGTGTGTCTGTCTTTAGTTACTGAGCTTAGGGAGTTTGTCAGAAAATATTTATCAATTAGCCTCAAGACAAATTTATGATTAAGCAAATACCCCAGTAATGTCATTCAGATCTCCCTGCTCTCCAAATCTTTGACTCTCTTCTCTTTTGGCTTCTGCTTTGCTAATTTAATCATCTTTTATGTGTACCGTTCTTCATCTGTCCTAATCTTGGTATTTCTGTTCCTGTGTTTCTTGCCTGACCAGTTTCTTCACCCAGCTACACATTCTGTTCTTCCTTCCTGTTCCAGTTTCACCTTCTCCCTCTGTGCTATTTCCTTTTGTCTGTGTATAGACTTGACTTCTGCATGAGATGCAGAGGATTGGTATTTGCTTACAACCTGGACGCCTTACTGCTGCCATGATATAGAGCCGTTGTAACTGGCCTTTACGTAGGGAGTTTGAATTTACGCCTCTTGGCAGGGCAGAAGGCATATATTCTAGCATACTGGAAGAATAGGGCCAGCTTCAGTTTCTCAGGAATTTATATTACGTGGACGAATTTCGGTAGACTTTCTTGAAAAGAACCAGCAGTGTACCCCTGACACAAAGGATACATTCCTATTGAAACTCAGCCGTCTTTGGGGGCACCAAAGATTTCCAAAAAAAAGTACTTTTTTTTTTTCCATAATTAAGACAATGCATTTTTCATTAGCATTCTTCTTAGAAGTGAGCAGGGGTTTCTGAATAAACACTGTATATATTTATTTTCATGTGCATGTGTGCACAGAAAGAATCTGACAGTGTCAGATGTGGTTGATGAAAACGTCAGCCTGAGTGATCAGCTTTGCAATCACAAGCTACTGACAACAAGATCTTGAAAGGTTTTGGAGTAACATTTTAGAAGGCCAACTGTACACTATTAACTATAGTACAGTATATCAGTTGGAATACTATTACAGGCAATGAAGAGGAACTGGACTTTCTACAAATCCCATTGAAGCATCAGGAATTGCATTGCCTCGGGCAAGTTACGTGACCAGATATAATAGATAGTTTATCTGATGTTGCAAGTTCCATATTCCTACAGATGAGCTAATGCTGCAAATTATCCCGTTATAATACAATAATCCATCAGACATCTACTCCTTTTGAAGGCTATTTCATTGAATGAGCTGCAGTAAAACAAGTTGTGCGGTTACATATATGGAAGTCTGAGAAGGATGTGACTTTTTGGTTCTGTTGCCTCTCCAAAACCATTTTTTTTTTTAATTTGCAATGGAGAATTTTAGCAGGATATTTCATTCTAATAAACATTTGACTTTTCTAAATGGGTGTATAGCATAAATACCAAATTAATTCCCCCCTGCCTTTTTTAAAATAATTGGAGCTTTATGAAGGATATGTAGGAAAGGCACCTTCCTCTTCTTGTACTGCCTGCAGCCAGAAGTTAGTTTAGGTTTGTGTGTTAAGTTGGTAGTATTGCATTGATGAGCCGCTCTCAAACTGCAGGCAATACTCAGCAATAGTTTGAGGAGTCTGACTGTAACTGCCCAGATGATTAGTTAAATACATGCACGGTCTTTTCTCACTGAATAAAGAAGATGATTATGTCAGTTGTATTTAAAATGTATTTTTTTAACAATTTTAATAAAACTTCCACAAGCTAATTTTGAGTGGAACCAAATAAACTTCGCTGACGTTGAGGAGTTACCTTTTTTAAGGTAAATGGGAATAACCTTCTCATGTTGCAGACTGAGTGCAGGAAAGATGTTATAGTTCAGTTTGCTTTAAAATTAGATTGTAAACTAAAGCAGTGAATCACATCTAATCATGTATACGCTTTTCAGTCCTCCAGAAGCACTGTCTTATTGACTGGTGCAGAGTGTAAAAGTACTGTGGATAAGCTTGGGAGGAAATGGTATTTTTTTTATTCCACTTTTTTTATGACGAAAGATGTAACAATGTGAGTTACTTGATTTAGGCTTTTGCACCCTCAGTGGTCTTGGGTTCTGAGGCTGCATTTTGAATACTCTAAGGTGGCACTATTCCGTAAGGAAGCCAGACTACCTTCTGCAGTCCTTGGCTGCTTGTTCTTTCCAGCAAAGGAAGAAGACTCCTTTTTCACATAGATCATACTCTTCATCTCATTCTTGTGATCCACCAAAATACTTCTGGCACAGGTGTGTGTGGGAGCACTGAAGAGGACAAGGCTAGTGTTTTACTGTGACAAACTTGATTGAAATTGTTTGTCAACATGTTTTTCCATTTTTTTTTCCATTAGCTTAATTGCTGATTGTTCCTTTTCTTTTGTTGTACTCTATCTAGAACTTCAGGTCAGGAGGTCGAGTCTGCTGGCATATTTTCTATGCCTTCAGAATGGAGGTGCCTCTGGCCCATGCATCCATCTCCCTCCATGTCATGCTGTTAGTACTTTCTCTGATATGCTCACTTTAAAAGCAGTATTTATGGTTTTAGATGCTCTCCTCAAAACATAAACATGAATAATTTAATTCCTATGTGACATCACTGTAAGTGATAGAAGTATGTAATTATGTAGAGTATGCTAGGAAATAATTGTTTCAGTTGTAATGCCTGTTCTTTCTAACCAATTCCACTGTCTTTTTGCTAAATTCATATAAAAATGAAGAAATGGCAGAGAGTTTTATTTGCAGTTGGCCTTTTGAAAGTTGAGTATCACTGCTTGACACATGCACAGATTTTTCACTTCTAGCAAGAAGAAATCCTGTCCCATCCTCAACTGTAATGTATAGACTTCTCTTTTCATATTTATATTACTAACATAAAGAATACTGTGAGTTCACAAAAATACTGCAATTCAAGTGCAGAATATATAGTACCCAGCCGTTCATATGTACAGGTTAGGAATATGGCCATGGTCATGTTATCTTAATTATTGTGTTGCTACTTTACTCAATAATGCCTGAAACCTTGAAATACTGGACAACTGAAGACCATTTGAATTTCACTGTTTTTGAGAACGTGCACAATTTTGACGGGTTGAGAGAAGGAAAATTAACAGAATTTGGCTAAAATTCCCTAATTCTTCAATTATTCCTTCGAATTCTGCTGTTCTTGCTGAGAGAATGTCTGTAAATGTGAGAAACACATTGTTAAAAGTTACAGAGGCAAAATAGTTTATGGAGCCAGATCTCTGCAAGTTGGCAGCTTTCTCAGTTGCAGTAGAGAAGCACTTGTGCCCATAGCTATGACAGCTACTTATCTTTCACATTAGCAGCTTAATTGATTTCTTAAGGAAGGGTTTTCTAAAGGTAAATTCTCTGGAAAATAGATACATTGGTTAAAAACCAAACCAAACAAGTCACGGTTGCATAATTTTGTGATTTTATTGGACTTGTATCTCTGGAAGACCATCTGGTTGCTCTGTGGGGTCTGATCCCGCAAATTGTTAGGTGAACGCGTGAGCATTATCAGTATGGAGTGTGCGTAATTGGAAAGCCTTCTATAGTCTTCTGCTTTTAAAATTGCCTCTAGGTTGTCCAGCTGGTAAAGGGCAGTGAATGTGTAAACGGTATCACTGCAGCCCCTGTCAGACTCACCTGGCTGTTTTGTTGCCTCAAAATCTTTTTTCATTGACAATACTTTATTAATGAGCTTCAACTGAAGTTTTCAGTTTGATATTTTTCTGATTACCTTATGCCAGTATAGCACTTCAATATTTTGGGTTACAAATACAGCTCTATTTAAATAAAACAGCTTTCGGTGAAATTGCATTACCTTTCTATTGTTAAACACAGATTTATATTTGAGGACTGGAACACTGAAGGTCTTTAAGACCAATGTTATAAATGTGAATGTTTCCACTAGCTAATATTTATGCTTTTTCTTATTTTCTGAAAGGTAATATTACTTGTTAGGTACTCACAGTGAAGAGTTGAATATCCTTTTATTTGTATGAAAGTGTAACAGTCTTCCGCTGACTGATTGTGCAGTCATGACATAGCTGAGGTGAAGATCCAGCGTTAAACATTGCAAGATAAATCATTTCCACATTCTTGCTTAAGTGGCTATTTTAGTGTAGAGAAGCACATTTTCTGTTGAGTGCTAATGCCACTGTCTCCTTGACCCAAGGTCTTAACTATTTTGAGCAAAGTAGATTTGGTAGTTAGCGTAAGAAAGAGTTAGTAAGTAAAAGAGTTGTGCCATGTAGAATTTGGAAATTTGTGTACCTCGTGGGATTGTCCATTGACAAAAACATTGACTGAATGAAACGTGCTTTATACAAGGTATTAACAGACATATATGCTTTTTATTTATTTATAGAAACTGGGGGGGGAGGGGACTGGGATCACAGACATGTATAGGCTTGCGAGAAGGGAATATGTTTCTCAACTCATTATTTTGCCCAGCTGCTTTGCTCTCATTTTCAGCAGTGAGATCTATTACCATAAGGCATTCTATTTTTGATAAAAGGGGAGGAAGTAAGAGCATTTAATGTTGCTTAATGGAAACAAGACTGTAATTTTATCTTAATTTTGCTGTTTGAAGACAGCCTAGCAATTTAGTTATGAGAAGCATAGCCATGAAATTTTTTTTTTTTTTGGTCTTAACAGATAAATCTCTAGAATTTTGTCAACCAGCAATGCTGGTTAAAGTTCAGTAGCTTTGTTGCCAGTAGGAATATAGTGAAATTAACTACAGTCAGGTACATTTAACATGAGCTCCAGCTATGGCTATTTCTTCTTTCAGTGTGCCACCTCTTGGGATGTTTCTGCTTTCAATCTGTGTTGCAGGTCCTGTGTCCTGATCATGTTCCCAAGCCCCCCAGGCAGTGGCAGTCCCGTTACAAAAGAGATTCTTTTGCCCCTGGATTGCGCCAATTCATGGCATCGAATTTTCCTCCAAATGCGGAGAGACCTTGAACACCTGAGAAGCCTTCTAGGTTTCAAAGAGGAAGAACAGTTGCAGACACAGGGAGAAAGTATGTGCAATTATTCTGCAATTATTTTGCCTGCTCGTTTGTAGTGGCTGCAGAAGGTAATTCTGAAATGGAGCATTTGCAGGGGAATAGAAACAAGGGTGCTCTTCACCTGGTGCTACCTGGTGATTCTCCAACTATTTTTCTGACACCGAGCTGCCCAGCTTTATTTGCCAGAGTAGAAGGAGCGTGTGACAAGTTCTCTCTATGCTTCATGCTGTTCATTCCTTTTGCAAGAGTACTCCTGCATCTCTAGAAGAGATGGGCTGTTTGGAAAAGCCTCTTCCTATTTCTTTTCTTTCCTTGTCCCAAAGAACAGCCTTGGGAAGGATAGCTGGCATTTACCTTTAAACAAATTTTGTTGCTTTTAGTTCACGCAGCAGTTTCAACGAGTGGGTATCAAATACCATCGCACTGCTTACTTTTTAAAGGAAATGGAAAAAGTGTCTGACACAAAGGCATCTGAAATGAAGCACTTGTTTATCATCATACACCAAGAACACACCTACTGGAAATGTTGTGTAAGAGTGTTAAAAATAAAATATAGACTCATATAGTCCTGAGTGCTTAAAAGTAAATGGTTTAAAACTGAAGAGAATGCATTTTCCTGGGAAATAAACAAACCTATGTTTACTATCAGTTGTTACTATTATTGCTCCACAATTGGCAAAGGATTGTTTATATATTTTCTCTCTCTCTTCCTTTAAGCTGTGTTTCAATCAATCATTCCTGTGCTCTTTTATGTCAGTGTATTATAGGGCAGACTTTCAAAACTACTCTTGGAAGATTTAGCGACATTGAAAGGATTTGCTTAAATAAGAAATTCTCTACTGTTTTTACAAAAAAACATATGTGGATGTGGCAAATAGCTATGTGTCGGAGCATAAAGAACCCTAAAGATGTAAGTATAGTATAGTGAATCCTAAACAGAACCTGAAAAGTAAGAGCAAGTGTGGTGAATGTTTTGTGTCATGAAATGAACATACTAAGGATGTAAAGTAACTGCAGAAGAGTCACTCAAGACCTTGCCTCGGTTCCCATTCCCCTTAGGCTGACACATACACACACAAGTGAAGAAACACAATGCTTTTCTTTCCTTGGGAAACGTATTCAATGACACTTGCTTAGCCGCTTCATCTTTCTAGTCTTTCTTTTCCTTCCTGGAAATGAAAAGATGTACAAAGCATCTACAATGGTATGAAACACAATGCAATTGTTAGGTAACTGTTGGGCCCAGAGTGCTAGACGCAGTGAATATGTCCTGACTGTAGGAAGCTTCATATGACAGCATAAGGTAGGAGTTACAGTTGAAGATAAATGTGTGTTCACATACTCTCTGCATACTAATTGGTGAAGTTCTGGTGGTGGTAGGGTCTCCCATTTCCTTCCAACCTTAAAAACATTCTCTTTATAGTGGAAATGCAATGCTGATCTGCATTGAATTTAAAATTGTTGTATTTCATTGATTCTAATAAAAATAGGTGTAATTAAAACACAGGACTGCTTTCCATGTTTTTAGATGGAATCTCTTTGTGAAGCATCTGATCTTTTTATGGCTGTTTCCATTAAACAGTGAAATAAGAATTAAAACCAGGTTGCATTGGAGGATGAGTTTACAGTTCTCAGGGTTGCTAACCACGGGTCATTTGCACCACAACTGTTTTTGACAATTTCTTCAGTTCAGGGAAAATGTAATAAAGGAATAAGTAATATTTCACAAAGTGTTTCTAATATACAAAGTATATTTAGTGTTAGTTTGCATATCCAACGTTATGGACCTTACAATCATCACAACATTTTTCTTTTTAAGTTGATAGTCCCTTTCAGCATTGTTCTGAAAAGGAAGGGAAAAAAAAAAGGTTTTTGAAACAATTAATTATAGCTTAAATTAGCTCTTAAAATACTTAGTGCAATCAAAATATTTGGTTTGAAATTTTTCTCACTATGACTCTCAAGGTTTTGATCTGTTTACAGACAAGGTCAAGATTTGCAAGGGGCAAATTAGAGCCCAAATATTTAGTAAACCTAATGGTACTTAGAAAAATAAAAAAATTGAACATTAATTGGACATTAACATTAATTATCAATATCAATAGAAGCATGCTTAGGTTGTTATTTGACACCTTTGACATCTAGACGAATCCCTGAAAATTTGTTTTGATACTTGCCTTAAACTCTGCTTTTTTCTTCAGATTTAATACATGTGTAGTTAATTTGTAGGTTTTCAAATGTAGAATTAGAGAGTTTCCTCCATAGCTTCTTGCCTTCTGCTTCCTTCCACTTATCTTTTTCTTACCCTGACTCCGTGTCTGCTAACAGTTCTTGTCTTTGCTTTCTCTGCGGGTCCAAGTGTTATTGTGGCCTTTAACACACAGAGAAAAAAGGTTTCTTCTTTTCCCTGTCATGGGTTTATGTACAAGATTGTGATTATCTTTGAAGAGAAACTATCTATTCTTTCATTGGCTCCAGGTGACTAAAGCTCTGTATTTAAATTCTTAATTAAATTAAGACTTCTGTGCATGTGACTGCTTTTTCTCAAAATAATACACATTCCGTGTAAAGAAAATGCTTGCCTGCAGTGTGCTGGCAGTGGTATTTCCCTTTGACTATATCGTAGGGATTTTATATCATTTAACTTTTTCACTGCAGCAGATGACTTTGCAGCACATGGCAGAAGGAAACACTGCAGAGCAGAGGAGCTGTGGGTTTAAAGCAAAGTCAGCTGTGTGGTTGTTCTGAGCTAAAAGCAAAAATTGTTGCTGAGTGTGGGGAAGCTATGTTGTTGGCTGGGAGAAATATCTTATCTGGGTTGATTCTGAGACATCATTCTGGGACGTGAATGACTGAAGTAAATATTTATTTGATGTGTCATGAAAGCAGCCTGACATCCCAATTAGTGGAAATTAATTTTTTTTTTTCTAGACAAAAAAATAAATTAGGTGACTTCTGGATGGCCTTAAACGCAGAAGGGCCAAGAGTTCAACATCTCATGTTAAACTGATTAAAGAAACATATTCTGGTTAACTTCTTGTCCCTAATTATATCAGTGTTTAAAATTCTCTTTTTTATTGCAATATTGAGCTTTGAAGTATAGCCTAGTATTTTTAGGATCGATTTCCATGGAATGGCTAATCTCTGCTATGTTGTGAAGGAACCTATTCCATGTTAGATACTGAATGGAAAGTTTGGTTTGGGTTGGGTTTTTTTTGTTTGGTTGTTTTTTTTTTTTTTTTTAGTTACCTCAAAATTCATTTTTTCGGTGAGTCCTCCTCCTTTTGGAAAGTTCAAGGTCTGTTTTATTAAAAATAAAAGCATGTTCCATACCTGGAATTCACAGTTTTTGCCCAGCCCATCAAACCAAAAATAATAAGGGTCTGCACTAGTTTAACTTCATCAGTTTGTTCAACAGGGAAAGCTTTAGCGTGAGGATCTAACAATGGTCTTGGAAAATCCTAAGCGGAGGCAAATTGGCTGGGTCTCAGTTCTGCAGTGTTTACTTGCTTTTCCTATTGTGCCAATGAATTTCATGCTCTAAAGGTTGTTTAAGCTCAGTGTCACTTTGTTTAACCTGAGCAGATAAATAGAACATCTCAGCTGCACTCCTGCCTTTCTCTCCCAGGTAAAGCAGGAGCCCTGTGCTAGATTTAAAGGCATTCATCCTTATTTGCATGCCAGTGGCGGGGATGGAGATCTGGGGGGGCTGCAGGGCCCCGGACGAGGAGCTAAGTGGGAGAACGAGCGGTCGTTAGCGGGGGCGGCCCTCCTGCCCTCCCCGGGGACGGGAGCGGGTTCCCCCGGTTCCCCGCAGGGCGGGCGGCTCCGCCCGGGGCACGTCTCGGTTCGCAGCCGCTGGAGACGGAGCTGGCGCTGGGGACTGACCCCGCGTTCGGCTTTGCAAACACTTGATCTGGAGATGGGGAAAAATTGCCGCGGGAATGGTGTTTTATCTGCCGAACAGCAGCGGTTGTGCAGGGCCCTTCGAGCAGGGTGGAGGTGCCCAGGGCTGAGACCAGCTGAAGGGCGGTGGGCTCCTGGGCATCCTTCTCTTTGCTGACCTCGGAGCCTCTGAATACCAGGTTTCCATTGCATCTTCTTTCCAATGATTTTTTTTTTTTTTCCCCCCAAGAATAAAGCCTGGCTCATTCCTTGAAAGTAATCAGCTTCAGCCTTCTGCAGTTTGAATGAAAAAGCAGATTTACAAAATAATCAACAGATGTGTTTTCCTTCCCATTAAATGGGAAAACAGTCATGGTTAAGATTCTTTTTAGTTGTTGCTTTTTGTTTGTTTGTTTTGGGTTTGGTGTGTTTTTTTTTTTTTTTTTTTTAATTCAGTAAGATATTGCCCAAGAAATACCGGGATGAATTGGGAGCTTCCATGAAGCTGCCTTTCAGTGTTCTTCTAAGGGAATAATTTTCATTACTAAAATTAATGTCAGGCATTTCCTCATATTGCACTCTTTATTTTTCAGTCAAGCTTGTGGCATCTGTTTTCAATTCAAATATTGCAATTGGGTACTGTGTTATCGAAGTGACTGTGCTTGTTCCCATTTACTGAGAAGGCACATAGCTTGCTGACATCTGCATATGGATAGGTTGGAAACTTGTGGTATCCTGTAAGCATTCCTCCTTAAAGAAAAGCCGGGCAAGGAATGAGCCCTCAGGAGCTACAGACTTGATGGCATTCATGGAGGGGTCGTCAAAATTCCTGTAGTAGTTAATTGTGCCGTGGAGTCGTAGCTCATTGTTTGGAGGTAAAGCGGGTGGGATCTGCACAATTTTTACTCTAGTTTAGAGCGTACTGGGATCAGTTCAAGGATTCTTAGAGGTTTGGGTTTGGCTTTTTTTTTTTTTTTTCCCCGGTTCTGTTTTGATCTGATTGCTTCAATAATTTCCACCAACTAGATAATGTTGTAATGTATCTGTAGGTTAAGCTAATCATTGTATCCCAGCAACAACAGGGTTGGTTTTTTTCATATCATATATTTTCCATATCATGATGATACTGGATGTTATTCTTTCACTCCATGGCTTACAGTTCAAGAGGAGAATTTTACTGCAGAAATTATAACTTTCAGGTAATGCTTTTGAACTGAGTTTGTGGTGACTCAGTTTTAGTATTTAAGGTATTAGTTTTAGTATTTCAATAATTCCATTTAATTATATATTTTGTTGCAGGTAGTTTGGAGGTAACCCAAGCTTTGTCTTTCTGTTAATTTTCTTTGTCTTTCATGGTGACATTTGAGCTTTTTTCAAGTAGGTAGATGCCATTCACTAATGGCTCAAAGATTATCTTTCTTTTCTTTCTCTGAGAAACACGATCTTTAAACAAGCCGACTTTCTCTACTTTGTCTTTCATTGTTGGTTTTATGGTTTGGACCAGCTATCTACTCCTTTGACCTTCTAAACGCTTTACACTGATAGTGTAGCTGTGTAACACGTGTATGTTGTGTGCCACAGGTTAAAAACTATTTTGTTACTGTATACATTGTATAATTTCTACTGATTTCTGTAGTATTAGCATGGAAATAATAAACGTATTATCATTTGCAAAACAATGCATCCTGAAAAAAAAGTTATAGGGGTTGACTTTGTTTTCTTTTTAACAGTAAGCAGTTATTCAGAGCAGTATTCAAGAAACATCCAACAGTGTTCTTTCTCTGCTAGGGTTGTGGTGGCAGGGGAAGGGCCACAGTGATGGCTCTTGTGACAACCTCCTAGAACCTTCCCTGGCTTCCCACCTGCGTCTGGCCAAAGCCCAACCAGTCAGAGCCTCTGTGAATAACTGGGAGAGGTGCAGTGCATGGTGGGCAGCATACCACACGGCAGCTTTAGAATCAATCAACATGTCATTTTTCCATTCATTGTGACTTAGTTTTTTTTTCCCTGCACTATGCAAATTACCCTTATCAGAAGAGTAAGGTTGAACTATTATTTCCCTCTATGTCAGTATTTTATATGTCAGTGGATTTATGAACATGAAAAGGATCTCCAAAAAAGGCTAAAATATATTGCCTCAACTGGCACTCCACTGTTTTGAGGGATGTTAACATACTTTGTCAAACCTATCTTTTCAGTTGTGAATAACTGTTAAACTGGTGCTACTGGTCTGAAATTTTAATTGGATGCTTGAAAAGCTTCATCAGGAAGCATTTGTTTTCAAGTGTGAAATTAGTGGAAAATACGTAGTTTTGCCCATTTTTTGACATTCATATGTTTATTTTCTCTGAAGTAACATGTTCTCATTGGCATATTTTGGAAGACACTGATTTGTCTTTTCATCATTGTTATGAAATTTCATCTGAATTTAAAAAGTTATAAACATTGTGAAACTATAATGTTGCCATACCCAGGAGGGTCCCAGCAGTAGCTGCAGTGGCTGAGGACCCACCTGCACTGGTAGGTGCTGTGGCCGCAGGTGGTGTGCCCAGCTTTGACCAGCAGCGAGCTGGGCTGCCGGCTCGTGTTGGGGTAGCTGAGCTGGAGACAGGGATTCCCTGCGGGCAGAGGCCTGAGGAGGAGGTAAAGACAACAAAAGTGAGCTTTCTGGGAGCTGATGTTAAAAATGAGACTGGAGGTTGGCAGCGATGGGGGTACCCTTGGTGGGGGCAGGAGCAAGTGCAGAGAGTGCAACGCGGTGCAGTTGTAAGCCCGTAGGTAAGGGGCAAACTGGCTTTGATCCGGGAGAGAGGTCAGAGTAGAGGTACCGTTGGGTGAGCGGGTTGTGGATTGGAATTTGCTGAACTGAGAATTGTGTGTGATACCCTCTAGGAGGGCAAGCAAGACTGTGGATTTGCGTTGGAGCCTACTTGCATGAATAGTGGACAGATGTGGAGTGCTAGGGATGGGGATGGAAACGCTGTGTCCTTGGGGATGAGGGCTCCTCCCCGTTTGATTCACTGTGGCCTTGAACTGGACCTGGGAGATCTGGGCCTTCCACACCTGTGGCCCCACAGAATAGCTTCTGAAGACGTGCTGTGTGCAGGTGGAGGGCTGTGCACACAGGAGTAAAGTGTGATCTGCTGTTTGATCCCATCCTGCTGTGTTGATGATATCCTTTTGGCTGTTGTTCAGAGGAGAGTCAAGGAGTTTCAGTGAGAAGCCTGGAGCTGGAGGCTGACAGCCAGTGATGCCAAGGAAGGGGGGTGGATGTATGTTTGCTGTCCTTTTAAAGGTGCTGGTGAGAAGTCTGGTGCTATGTAGGAGCACTAAGTGGTCAGTGGGCAAAGTTCAGTATAAAGGAAGAGACTATCTGTAATGCCAGCAGGCTGGTGCTCTGTAACAGAGCCACTGCACCCCACCTTTCCACTGACCTCCAAAACCCACCGTCGTGTATGCCTCAAGGTGACATTCAATTCTGAGCAAGCTGTATTTATATTTTCGTTGTATTTTTTGAAAGATACATATTCTTGATTCTTCCTTCCTCCTGCATTATGATGACTCTGAAGTTTGGGATTTTTCTTAGATTAAGGTTTTCTTCTTGCTTTCTTACTGCCGCTGGCAGCTGTGCTTTCTGAGACACTGATAAATCAGCTCCCTTGTGTTAGCATGCTGTTTCATCTGTGGTTTTGCATAGTGCATCTTCAGATGAGCAAGAGTTTGTCATCTTCAGCAAATTGGAGTACTGGTCTCTTCCTACATGTTCTTGTAGAAATACCCACCTGCTCCATGACTGAAGGCAAATGCAGTAAGGATACTGTGATCCCTGTCTGTAATCATTAAATAAGAATATGATGGTGAAGAAAGAACCAGGAAAAAATTGTGTAGTCCTTTAAGAACTTTTATTTTTTGGAACTGAGACCAGCTTAAATGCCCTGGTTGAACAGATCTCTGTCTTTTGCTGTCCACAGATGTTGAAAAAGGTGATGTCTGGTTTTCATTATTAACAAGTATCTTCTCGTTCAAATGAGTGTATGAGTGTAATGGTGACCAGAGGAGAGATGACCGAAGCACAAAGTGGTTATGCAATTACTTGTGTAGTTTATTAAGCCGTGATTAAGTCATGCAGTGACCTTTTCCTATCCCTGTTGCCTAGCTATGTAGCAGGTTCAGTTACTAGATCCACTCCCCTGTTTGAAATGGGCATCTGCTGAAGTACCTTGCTTAATAAGGACTTTTGGTACCTGCCCAGGCTGACTTTGAGGAGAGTCAGTTCTGAACTATTTCCCTTGCCCGTGAATCGTGCAGCCAGACATATTTTTAGTTGCTGCAATATATTTACATTCTTAGATCAGCAGTATCCTTTCCTGGGTTGGGCAGTTACACAAGGACAAAACTAAACCAGCTGTGAAAGCCTCCACAGAAAATGGCAAGTGTCGCTGCTAACAGAACTCTTAAGGGGTGTTATGTTATGTACCTGATGTCTTAATAGCATGCAAAACACATTAAAAGTTGTGAGTGCAAGAAACAGTCCCAAAGTACCTTAATCCTTCTATTGATAGCTCTACTATTGGGTTACACGCTTTTAATCCCAGAGGAGTTGTCGCCTGACATTAAACTGTCCAAATAGTATTTATATCTGCTGCTGCCCTGCAAGATCACTTAACCCTGCAGAGCAGTTTAAAAGTAGTTAATGACAGACCCAGCATGACTTGCCCCTTATGAATGATCACATAAGTTCGACCCGTGCTGTCATGGTTTATGGAGGAAGGCAGTTTGTCCATAGCCTGCTTCAGCCCCAGCAGGTAATTTGAAATGAAATGAGACAGTTTCTACAAGCAGATTGATTTGGGAATCTTACCTGTTCTTCCCTTTGACCCTTGACAAGTTGACACTACAAAGATTGTGACTTTAAAAAATGATTGGGTGCAAATACATTTAGGTAGATGATTTACTACGTGTTAAAGCAAGGACAGTGCATTTAGAATGGAGCTGTGAGGGAAGGTAATTGTAAACTTTAACAACTCATGGTTTATGTTTCTGTATCTTATTAATTATCTGACTGGGTGAATCTTCTGGTAACAGTAGACCAAGTACTGTATCTAATAAACTCTATATGAGAGTCCCCAGACTCTGCATACCAGATTTTAATCTATGCAGAATATGATTTAGAAATGCAACTGGAATGCTTTCTTTGAGCTGCAAGGGTTAAGTCTGAAGATGAACATCAGAATGTATAGATTCCCCATCCAAAGATGTCTGTGTTTTGTTATTCTTTTGTAAATGCAGTCATGCAAATACGAATATTGAAATAGCAAGATTCAACATATGATAGGTAACTGGCAAATAGTGAAATAATGAAAGAGAGATAAAATCACAATTATGTGTCTATAAATATTCTGGTCTTGCAAAGCATACACCCTCTTAGTTAAAGAGAGTTGTGTGGACTTTATAAGACACTATATGAAGATTTTGAGTGCCTTTTTCAGATTTATGTAATTGAATTTTCCCACAAACAATTATGTGATTAATTACATCACTTGAAAATAAATAGCTAAAACACATTGCTTCTGAAGAATTATCCTATGATAATCCAGGTTAGTACGTAAAGCATACAAATACTGCTGAAGAAGGTATCACGGAAATGCAACAATGATTTTAAATTGAATGTTTAATTACCCAAGAGTCCTAGAAAGCAGAAACTTATCTCTGGTAAGCCACCTAGCACTGAATGTGCTATGAGTGTGCAGCTGTAAATGCATAGCAGAAAGTAAATATTTGCACAGACAAAGTTCATCTTTCAGCAGGTCTTTCTCCTACTGTCTGAAATGCTTTGTATGAAGCATAATTTTGAAGCTGCTTATAAAGAAGATTCTTATTGGTCTCAGTTCAAATTATTGAATACCCTTTTGACTGTGTCTTCACTGAACTGTGTTAAAAGTATTTTGCTGAAATGTTTCTTTATGTTGTCCATTGGGTTTAATAGACGTGCTATTTAATAAGCTCTCTACCTGTAAGGATAGACTATTTGACCTTTGTGACCTGACAGTGGTAGACATAGTATAAGATTGCTTTGTGAAATAAAGCTGTCGGTAACATCAACAAAATAAAAAATGATCGTATTCCAATACTCTCTGCTGAGTACTATGACAGCACTGAAATATGGAATAAAATTGAAAGTAGATTAGTTTTGGGTCCTAAGTCATGTTTTGACAAGATATAAGAGAGGAGAACATATCTTTGAACTTTTAGTTTTAAAGTTTTTTAATGAAAATATTTATCATTTTGTAAGGTTCCTTCTTTCTTTATCACAGCTGGGCTGTATAACCTTAAAACAATCCATTCTCTTATTGTGAGGGATATAAATACTCTACTATCTTTTCTATTAAACATCATAAAGGATACATGCACAGTATGAAATTGCTTGACACTTGCAAGGAAAGGACTGTCATGTTAATAAAAAGCTTATTGGGGAGGTTGAAAAATCAGTCATTAATAAGCCACATATTTTTAAACTATGTAAAGCATGTAAATACTGCAGGACAAGGAGGCAGTTTTTGCTATATTTTCTCCTCTCTATTTGAAATGCTTAAGGTCTAAAGCAATGGTGTAAATAAGAATTGCTTAGATGGCCTCTTCTGTGCTTATTCTAAACGTTGTATGATTTGCAAAGAGATTCATTAATACTGTAAGTTCCAACGATTAATCAAATCAAACGAAGCGTTTTGGGGGAGTGATGCTGACGTGACTGTGAATGCTAGAATTTATGCACCTTGCTTTCAATCTTCTCTGGAAAAAAACAAAACAAAACCAGAAGCCTCCTAAGGGGGGGGAAAAGAATTCGCAAATTGCCAAAATCCACCTTGTATAGTAGCTACATAGTGTGGGAAATGGAGAGGGAGGCATATTAAAATGGTGAAGACAGTCTTTCTGTCTTCATCTGTATACATAACCAATGCAAAGCCAAGTAATTTAAACTTCTCAATCTAAGATTAACATTGACTGTTTCTCCTTGTTCAATTTTCTCACATTTTTGTAGAAAATGTGGCAAGTTAGTGAGTGCTTTTGTTTTTAAACAAGTATTGGAGGGAAAAGGATGGCAAATAAAAAAGGGGGGAAAACAAAAGAAAAGCTGATGGATTATGATTGCAGCAGGGAGCAAATGATTTTACATCACTCTTATAAAGTTCCTTTTAATTTGGTCCTTCTCATTTGGCTCTTCTGTTCTTCTGAGTGCTGAATTGCTCAATACAAATGCAGGTTTCTTAACTTTTTTTTAATAATTTCAGTATTAAGTTAGTGAAGTGTATTTTTTATGGCAGATGCTTGGTTTTGGAGCCATAGAAATGAAATACCTTTCCTGCATGAAGTCATAATATTTCTACAAAGGTATTGCTCTTAGTTTAATTTCGGCAAATTAGGATGCTCTCTAAACACTGTAGGAAATACAAGAATTTTTAATGCTACCTCATAAACAAAAGTATTCATATAAAATCAGGGAGCAGCGTACAGCAATTCTGTCTCGTACAATGACTGTAAGAGGACTGTTATGATGAGCTTTTAGCAGAGTTTTATCTTCCTTGGAGCATGATACAACTCAAAGGTTTATTAAAAAAATTTATACTGATAACAAAGGAGTGTTTTTAGGACCGTCCTCAAATGGTTCCTCAAGTAGTCAGAAATGAAGAGAAGTAGAAAACTTTCCAGGAAAATCTGCTTGGTCTGTATTGGGCTGTACATTTGACTGCATTATGACTTTGTTCCACACCTTTAGTTTTGCCTTTTCAAATGGTGGGAAGGCAAGGTGAACAGGCTATCCGTCGGCCCCGTGGATAGTGTGAGGTGGTCTGTTGCTGAGGTTGTTGGTGGAACCAGTGTTATCTTACTCTTTGAACGAGCTTAACCCCCGTCACTGTTAATTTCTGTCATTGTAAGCCGGGGGCCGTGTCCCTGGTAGCAGCATCTTTGCCTTGGGAATGTTTTGAGGTCTCTGTGCTGCAGGATCATTTTCGTGCCGAGGGCCAGCCCAGCCCTAGGAAGCGAGGCAGCAGTGGAGAGCGTGGCGTCTCAGCCACCATTCTGCTGGCACAGAGAGGAGTCGCCTGCTGGAAATACTGCGTGTCCCTTCTTCAGGTGCCAGTATCCCATGGAGAGAGTGGCACAGGGGGATACCGTTTCCGTGTGCTGCGTGGCTTGAGCTGTCAGCAGCAGTACATGGCTGTGTTGTGAATTCACTTTAGCCAAAGGCAAAGGTCCCTTTCCTTCCTCCAAATTGTGAATTGGTAGTATTTCTTGTGGCAAGAATTTTTTTTTCCTTTCAGACTTACGTACATACGTACATATTTTAAAATATAGTCTATAATGCTGTTTTTTCAGCTTTCTCATGATGTTGCAGAACCCTGTCCTGTTGGAGGTAATGAACAGCCTGGTGAGGAGGCACTTGGTCTCGTGTCCTGGTTGTTTTTGCTGTTTCACTTCACCATGTATCTTCTTTATCCTACCCTAACCTTTCCTTCCCCAAATTAGAGTGATAGATAGAGTTGCACAGAAAATGGGCAAGAGGAAGTGGTGTGTGGCTGCCAGCGATTTGCCAGCATTTCTTTTGGATGTGCACTCATTGCCTGGCTGTGCCAGACACTGGTTTAGTCATTGCACTGCTCACCATGTGAAATGGGAGCAGCTTCAGCAAGACGTGCAGGCTTCGTACAGTGGGGTTGTAGTGACTCAGCTGAACCACTTGGAATTACCAATTGCTCTAGGGCAAATGGACTAATCCTGACTGTTTCTCATGAGTCAGTATTTATCAGTGCTGAGAACTGTTGTTACAAAGAAGATGATTGGAAATTTGGTGAAGTGAAACTCAGATTTTTTGGAAGCCTGTACCTCAGTGGATTATTTAGGGCCTGAGAGCAATTAAACAGGATGGAGGGGGGCTTCTTACCTTTCAACATGGACAGGAAATTTAGGGTCCTGTGCCTGCTTGACATAGTATATGTCTCTTAAAACTTCTGACTTGTTTACAAAGCTGTTTAACCATATGTCTCTTAATTTATTTGCTTTGCATTGAAATTCATAAAGATTTGAGTAGAGGCTCCAGACCTCCAGCATTGACCTGAATAATTGACTTAAAAATGGAGGTGGGAAAAATAACATGTAAAACTTGGTATTAAGTGATATTTTCAAATTAGAAAAGGCAGAGGGGAGGACTAGGAAGGAGCAAGAAAGGAGGATTGGGGTAGCTCAAGAGGTGATGGCAGAACATACATTGTCTCACAGATCTGGGTCACCCGTAGAGCTGAATACTGCTTGCATGCACAATTGCGGGTGATTTTGAAATAAGTGTCAGTGCAGTCCAAACAGACTTGTAGAAAATAGCTATCTGTCACAATTTTGCTTTGTCTCAGAAGAAAGCCTGGGGCTGAATGAAATATGGGTAGATGTAAACTTGAAAGTTGAGTATGGATCCATTGATAGGATGTTACAGGGAAGTTGCCATTTCTGCCATCATACCCTTTCTGAAAATAGACCAAATTCTTGCCTTTTTCAGAATACTAAGTTGCTTGCAAATCAACATGTGAAAAAGACGTTATTTCATGAATCATGCAGTGGGCTCTCCTATGGGTCACTTGGCTGAAGAGGGTGTTGACTAGCAATGTGGAAAAGCCTTTCTTGTAAGTTCAAACCCACTGCAGGCTGCAATAGAAAGTTTAGCTTAGATTTGAGTGTGACCTGGTTGCCCTTTTGAACAGACTTACAGAAGAGCACAGAGTAGAAGTAGTGAACACAGTATAAAATATGTATAAAAACGTAGTGTAAAATATATATCAATTACTCACTAGTAAGTGTATTCGTTTGGCAGGTCTTCCAATTTCACTATGCGGCACAGACTATTTGTAGCAGTCGATCAGCCTTCCTTTTCCCTTCCCACCCATCCGTGATCATTACCATTCTTTTTTGCTTTTACAAAAGGTAATAGCTGAATTTTGCATATTCAAAGGTGCTTTCCTACTAATCACTTGTCTTCGGACTTAAAGCTCAAGTCTTTATAACCTTTGTTCCGAGTTCCTCGAAATCTTTTAAGTTGCATAAATAGAACTAATTTGTATAAATGAAAGCTTGTTTTTTTCTTATTTGTTTGTTATGTGATAGATATAGTCATTGAGGTCCAAAACCATCATGTCAGAAGTGGTCCATGTTGTGCTTGCAACTTATGGTCAGGTTTTCAATGCTCCTAGTTTTCCAGTGACAAAGAGAGATGGTTTTCTCTAGCGCTGTTGTGTGTGACCAAAGGGTGGCAGCACTATCTCCACTGTCCTTGCGCTGGCTACACCTTGGCTTGTGTGTGTAAGGAAAAAATGTGGGGGGAACTTGTTAACATGGAGACTGCGTTCTCGATAACAATAGAAATAGTTTGTTAACATCAGTAATGCTATTAAAGGGCTGTGCTTTGCTGTGTGCTCTGTGCACAGCAACACAGAAGTCATGCTCATGATTTTGAGTGGCATATGCAGCCTCTCTACACAAAACTTCAGTGACTGAGCAAATGCATCAGTTTGTCCAAAACCAAATATTCTCTTACCCAGATCAGGGAGCGGCAGTTGATAGCAAAAGTGTGAATCAGCTCTGCAAGCTGTGCGCTGCATCTCTGGCTAACCGGGGGCAGAGCCGACACTGCAGAATGCTTTGCTGGCTGGCTGCCATTTGCTGGACGTTTTGATTAATACCTTCCAAGGAAAGAAAGAAAAGGCTTTGCAATGATGGTTTCTCTTCAGTTTTTCTGGTAATTATTTTTGTGAGTAGGACGTGCTAGAGAAATGTTCTGCATTTTGACCAAGCTGGATTGCTTTGGAGAAAAGCCTTTTTAGCGGCTCTTACTGCTACATATCACTTTTATGATCACAGGGAAATAATCTGAAATACAACTTATTTGTGTTGTACTGAGGGTTTCTTCTTCTTGAGGATATATGTTTATTTCTTCTTTTTTGCTGTATTGGATAAAGTCAATGCTACTGCTCGAGGGCTGCACATTTTTTCCTTTCTTCTGCTCTTGGCAAATACTTTCCCATTTGCTGTTTCTTGACCTTGCCTACATGCTGGGTTTGGAGGAAGAGGCCTTGACGTTACTCCCTTCAAAGGCATCACCAACTGCTTTTCACCTTTCCATTGGTAATCTGTGATAGATTAAACGCACCTCATCATGCATGTAATTCCATTCTAGCAGGCTCCAGAGCTTATTGTGGAGTTAAACTTGCAAATCGAACGCACATGCTAGTGCTGGTAGAGGTCTGTTAGCAGCCTGGGCTGTTCTTCCACGGTGTTTCCAATACAAACAAACGTTAAAGGGACTTAAAAATGCCCTCTTATTTTCTGAGAGTCACAAGAAGATTATAATATACTTTGTCATTGAGAACCACAGGAAAGTCCTCAGCAATGTGCAGCATGCTGCTTTTCCCTGGTGGATGGATGAGCTGTTCTCCACTGCAGTCCCAGTCCCAATTGACTTGGGGAGCGAGGGGGAGACCGTGATGATGAATGACGCTGGGTATCCCAGGTGACAGTGCAGAGCACTGCTGCTGTGTTGTTCACTTATAAAGCACTCTAGCTTATTTACTGATTTTTTTTTTTTCCCCTTCCCAAGGTTACATTGCTGTACATAACACAGGTCAGATCTGTATAAGAAATACTATAGTCTAAGGTGTTTCTAGCAGTTCTTTTTTTGCCCTTTCATCTCTTCTCTCTCTCCCTGCCTCATCTCTGCCCACCCCCTTGCTCTTAGAGGTAGGGTTTAGATGATGACAAACCCCATCTATCTGCCCAGGGCTGGATCTGCTCATACAGCTCGGTGTTCGTGCAGTGTAGCGAGTGTGTGTCAGCTCTGAAACAAAGCTTATGATGTTTCTGAAGACTCTGTTAGCTCCTGTCAATGTTAACCTAGAAACAGCACCAGCAATTCACTGCTCGCAGCAGCTAACTGCTGGACTTAGTTGATGGATCTGGTGGTGTTTGCCAAGAGGGCTGTAACCCAGAAATGGTGGCATTGTGTAGAGGAGAAATGCAAAAGGAAGGGGTGGACTTTTCAATGGCTAGAGAGCTGTGATATCGCGTGGCTTCGTCACTGCCACCTTGTGCCACCCGTTAGCAGTCGGGGATCTGGTAACATCCAAACGCAAGGAATAGTTGTTTTTGTGGAACATCTATTTACCTGGGACTTGTATCTCCCCAATTCTGAAAGAGACTTATGTTGGATGAATTAAAAAGCCAAACCCAAACATTAATGTTATGAAGGCTTATGACATATAGCCAGCAAGATTGTTTTTTCCTTGTTTGTATTTTGGATGTCTTTTTTTTTTTTTTTTTTTTTTTTTTTTTGAGTAATCATGACCCTGCGTGTTACTTCTGCATCATCCCAGCTGCTAAAAAAAATGAGAAACATGTTATAATCCTCTCTTTGAATTTGTTTTTTTGTTTTTTGTTTGTTTTTTTTTTTTTTCTGGTTCATAATGGCCTTCAACCTCGTAACGGGTGAGCACCAATGAATCTTTCATGCATTTATTTTCACTGTGCTTTGTGGAGGTAGGGAGTACTGTAGAAGGGAAGCTGAAGTACAGGGTCTTTGAGGACTTCTGTGACACCACGTAGGACACTAGTGGTTGGCCCTGGAGTTTCTGACTGCAAGACCCGTGTTCAATAAATCAACTTACTTCTCCAATGTAGAACAGAGGCAGAGGACTAAATTGGAAAAAAACAAACCAAAACCAACCCAAACCACCCAAATGTGCATCTTCAGTGTTGCATGCAAACATTGGATGTTTGTAATTTGAATAAATAACATGCAAACAAGATCGTGTGCACAACAGTCTGTGCATGTAACAAAGAGCTGTTCTTCATGCCAACAGTTCTTTGTACAAAACTGTAGCGCTATTAAAAAATATCAGTATGATGTCCTAGTATAGTTCTTTCAAAAGAACGTGAGGCTTGACCAGTGCGATACTCCTCTGTATTCAGAAGAAATGCAGCTGAGTGTTGCTGGACTTGTTCCAGCGATTTCTGTGCAGAGCAGCTGGATGCTGCACTCTCCCTTTTCTTTTTCTGTGTGTGAAAGTTGCAACTGCCTTTTTTGTAGTTTCTGGCACAAAATTCTGTATTATAACAGCTGTTGTGGTTTTTTTTGTTTGTTTGTTTGTTTTTTTCTCTCCCCCTGAAAATTAGCCCTGTGTCATGGTACCATTAGGTTGACTTCAAACATTTTACTGCTCGGATTTTTTTTGAACTCTGCGGCGAGCATTCTGCCGTGGGCATAGTGCTGCTGCAGGTGGCATATCTTTGGCTTGTTTTGGGATGTATTGTAAAATACATCTCGGGCAACTATTTGTTCTTATTTGTAGTTAGCAGGTTTTAGGAACAAGGCTGGGTGAGTAGGAGCTGTTGTGCTGCTACCAGCTGTCTCTTGCTGCTGTAGGGTGTTGACTGACCTGCTTTGGGAGCGGGCCTTGGAGCTGGTGCGTTGTTGGATGGTTGGTGCTGGTAACAGGTCTCAGTAAGCTATAACCTCCTTCCATCACTGAGGCACTGAACCACTGCCACGTGCTGTGCTGAGGGAAAGCCAATGGTCTGTGAGCGTGGCTAAAGGGGGATGTGGCTGAATTGTTGCCATTTAGTGATCACTGTGGGTATTTTGCTTTACTTGATTTAGGATGGTAAGATTCCGCTCCAAAACTCTTCCTTGTGCATTTCCTGTATTGAAGTTGTAATTGATATTACTCAGTTTTCTTGATTCTTCTAGGCTTAGGTGTGAGGTAGGTGACATGATCACAACGTAGTACGAAGTATTTTAGGGGGCTTGTAGAATCAGATTTTGCTGTTTATTTCAGAGGTGAAGGTGGAATGAAACCTTTATCTGCAGGAAGAAATAGCAGTCCTTGTGATGAAAGCAGTGCTCTAATAATTTGGACATCTGGTTGATGCTTGGTTTTACCACAGACTTCTTCAATAAGCCAGGAGTCCTTCCGTGCCTCAGCATATGACCTGCAGAATGGGGACAGCGAGGACAATGTTTTCCTGTCTTCAAACTGGTGTTTTATACAGACTCTTCCAAAATGTAGCCGAGGGCTAAAGTAGGAAGAGGATGGTGGTACTTATCTAACATGCTGATGGGGATCTTTGAGATACCTGGTGTCATTATTGAACTGTATTTACATCGCTATGGAACATCATCTTCACGGCATTGCTAAAAAGCAGCTTCTTTACGGTACAGCTGAAGGAAAGGGTGCTGAGTCTCCTGGTTCACTTCACACTGGACGCCTGCTAGTCCCCTGCACTGGGGAATCAAGTGGTACGGCTTTAGAAGGACAAACTGTGACAGTGTAACTGCAGGTCCTGCATTTCCTTCCTGTTGCAGGATAGCCCCGCTGTGGGGGTAGCATGTGTGGCTGGAGATGTGATAGTGGTTTCTGGCAAGATTTGGTATGGTGCTGATGATGATTTGTTGCTGTCATTTTTGTCTTGCAAGTTTCAAGGAGATTAGCAAAGGCTTGTAGCTCTGGTGAAGAGGACTCTCTGAAGAAACTATTTTTTCACGTGCGGTAATGAAACCTCTTTTCCAGAGGACCATGTTAATTACATACCACTTTGATAGTGAAGTGAAAATTTGGGTAAATTGCAAACTGTCTTACCCTTTCCAAGGGGCATCACATCCTATTTTAGGATTTTTCAGGGGAAACCAACTCTTAGCTTTGTCAGCTGGTCTCTCGTGCAAACTTCAGTCATACAAACTCCTGCTGCCTCAGTATTCCAAAAACAAGAGCCAGCTCTTACCTGCAGAGATGCTTTACCTCTCTTTGCTTATACTCTGGAAACAGTAAGTCAGGCTTCCTTGGAGTAGGGCAGAGCCACAAGCATTTCCTTGTAAACCTCTGTTTCTCTGCTGAGCAAGCATTTGTTTTATATGTATTTATATGTTTATAATAAAATGGAAAATCTGTACTAGTACGTATGTAATACCGCTAAAATTTACAAATATCTAGGGCCAGTGACATTTCTTGCTATCTTTTTGAGTATGGTCCTTATCCTCTACTGAGTGGAAATGGTACGTAATATTGAGATGGCCCTTTGTGTTTCTTCCAAAAATACAGCAAAAACAATCACGGGATTTGCTCAAAAATGATACAATTTTTTTTTTTTTAAGCTATAAAATAGTATTCAGGTACTTTGGATTTGTCAGGGTTTGGAACCTGCATGATACGCTTAGATTGTTTCCAATACTTCTTTCTCTTATCATGAACTTTATTTTGTTTTTTAAATTTGGATCCTTCTGTAGTTATGTCTTTCCATGAGCCTGACGTTGAAGTGAAACATGAAATATCTTGCAGCTTGCAGTAATACACTTAGAACTGACAGTAGTTAGAGGTGGAACTGGGTTTGTAGTCTGCTTTAGAAAGCAAGCATGCTATTTGATGCTAAACAAGAATTAGCTGATGTTTTTCATATTTGCAGGATCACTGTAGTGGTATCCCAGTCCCTACAGGAAAAAATCCACCACCCTGTTATTCTGTAAAAATGGAATACAAAATAGCCTTTAATTCGTGCTTGCTTTTTCCTTGCAAAAGGAAATTAGGATTTGAAGTTGGCATAACATTTTGCCTAGTAGAAGGAAAAAATAAAAATGGGCCAGTGGATGCCTGCACAAATACCTGATTGGAAATGTTTTATATGAATTAAACTGCTGTACTTGTTTATGAAATCTAATTTTTGATAGTGTTTTTTTTTTTTTTTTTAAATTTCCAGTAGGTTGGTGTGGACACGTAATATAAATGTATTGGATGAATGTGTTGAATGGCTCAAGAAATAACTGTTGTCTTGCTCTTTATAATATTCATATTCAGTTCTATATCAATGTACGAAAGCTCTCATACCTACAAAAATATCTAAGGCAATGCTTGAAATTGTAGGTGAAGGACATAATTATATCCTGTAGGGTTATAAATGCTATGAAGGGACATTACAGGAAAATACGCATCTATTTCATTTCTGTTTAATGCAGAAGGGGAGAAGCTTTTGGGAGAATGACTTTCTTGGTGCAGCAACCTTGCTTTGCGGAGGAGAGGGAGCCCCCAGGGACAGGAATGGGTATGGATCTTGGAGCTTTGGTGTTTGGGTTTTGTGTAAAACCTGCTGCTGACCGTGTTGCTTCACAGAATCACAGAATCACAGAA
>NW_010144197.1:0-46230 GCF_000699245.1 Pterocles gutturalis
ATATAATTATAATTAATTTATAATAAATCTGTTGACATTTTGTATAGTGAAGTATGGGTTGGGAGCAGAGATCTTTGAAGGTTATAAAAATTAATTACTAATGCAGATGTTATAAAAATTCCTACAAAAATGTGTCAGATTAGGATTCACTTGGTTTTAAAGTATTTTGGAAGTATCCTGAAGTATTTAATGTGATTTTAAAGTATTGATAGGTATTACATTCTGTAGCAACAATCAAATCCTATTGGACTGGGCTGTCTGAGGAAATTTTTTGCAAGTGTAGACAAAAAATGAGTCTGCATTTTTTTTACATTCCAAAAAACAAGGTTCCCAATGAACAAGAAATATTCATACTGATGTTGTTTTCAGTTGGTAAAGTTTTATGACCTCATATAAGAGTAGATGAAATTAAAGTTCCTTTTTGGCCCTAGAGCCAAGGAAATCCCAGAACTTGTAACTTGTTGCCAGAATAGGTAATGATGACTGTTGACTTTGCCACATTCAGGAAGTAATTCAAAATAACTTTTTTTTTCCAAGATTTTCAGAACATGATGTCTGCAAATTAATTTTAAAGAGACAGGAAGAAATAAATGTTACTTTTTGATATTTGGAAAGTAAAGTTGAGAGAGCATTTCATAGTGTTGTGTTGTGAGTTTTAGTTTCTGTTTTTATATTTTAGAAGCACTGGACACTGCTGAGAGTTCTATACATTCATATGTGCACAGGAATAGCTAGAAATTAATATAAAACATGTAAAAACTGTAGCCAATATGACTGTTATTAGTTGACAAGCAGCCAATGTTTGGAGTCATTTCCCCCCACTCCTCCTGCCAGGGACCAACAAAGATTAAAGTCAGGAGTAGTAATGCTTGATTATTTGTTAAGGGACTCATGCTGAATTGTTGAAGATGTCTAGAAACAAACCGGAACATGTAATTGGTTTTAATTTATCTCACTACCCATCAAAAGTGATCAAACCTCAGATGTACCATTTTCTGCCTTGAGTAAGTAGCGCTATCTCTTAAGTGCGTAGAGCTACTTTATTCTGCAAACCAACTCAGGTCATTAGTTTTCAATATTTTTATTGTTAGCTGACTACAATTCTGTAAAACTCAAAATATGCCCATGATAGCAGTAGTAAGACAAAACAGGCTTTAAAAATTGCATTTGTAAATTAGAAATTCTCGTGTAGAATTGCAATTTCATAAGCTTCAAATGAGTCTTGGCATTTTTCAGAAGTGTGTTAACTTAATCATAAAAATACTCCAAAAATATGAGACGTAAGCCATTGCAGCATAGTATCTTTCGGAGTTTTCTGTAATCCAGAAAAACTAGTGATATTCAATAATCAGTTCTACAGCTCAGGGGGAATGGGATATGCTTTATTTATAGGATGATACACCATGAGGATATTCTGGGGCTGATGAGAGATTTCTGATTACCATCTGCTGCAACTACTCAAGTTTCGCTGTGGATTAACTATGTATAACAAGACTGTAAGAACCTAAATCCAGCTGTAGGCTGTTTGTCAGTAGTAGCAGACTATGTAAAATCTCCTTGGGTAGAATGTCTGGACCTTTGTCTACAGTAAAAGAAACCTGGTACTTGGAAGTCACAGTGTTAACGAAACAGTTTCTCAGTCAAACCACAGATATTTGCTCTTTAAATGCAACTTTTCCATTTTGGAGAAGATGCAGTTGGAATCTGAATCTCTTGAATCTAAAGATGAGACAGTGGCCAACTGCTTTGTAGGAGTTTGGCAAACCAGCACCCATGGTTTTGCTGTCTAAAAAATGATGAAGTTGAGGGTAGAACATACTTTTGTTTGAAAATCTAAATCTGAGACATTCAATCCAGAATTTAAGATTCTTGTGCTTCTGTGCATCTTTCTGGTCAGGAACACAAGGTGTTCTATGGGTAGCAGAAAAAAATAGGTTTTACAATAATAATTGTAAAGTTTATTACGTATCTTTAAAAAACTAAGAACTTTGCAATAATAATTGTGAAGTTCTGTTGAGCCCCGTTCTTGAAGAGGCAGCTGTAGAGGTAGCTATAGATATTCCAATCAGTTGATACATTATCATGAGCAGCTTAATTTTGCCCATTTTTTCTGGTGAGAGATACTAATTTGAGTCTCCCTCCTTCTCACACCCATTTTTAGGAAAACTGCCGGAATAAAATGATGTTAACAGGTGTCTGTCTCCTTTTTCAAATTTCATTAAGATAGTCTAATACATTTAAACGCTATGGGTAGGGGACTCTTAAGAGGGAAAGACAGACAACTAGGTGAATATTTAAAGTACTTACGTAATCTGTGTGTTCTTAGAGAAAGTTAATTTAAAAATATAGACTTATCTGTTTCTGAAGGACAAAACTTAATTACATCAACAGAGATAAACCCCCTTTTTTAGAAGAATGCCACGGCCTTATGTAACTTGTGTTGAGTTTCAGTTGTCAGTCTGTAATAATTTTCCTGCTTGACATTTTTCTACAGGAATTTGCTTTCTTTTTAGGGAGGCTTTTTACTGCTGGTGTATGATAGTAATATAACTCTGGTACTAGTGAAGCTGTATAATTTTTTCATGGCTGATAGTTCAGAATTGTAGCCTAACGGAAGTGGTTTCTTACTTGAATGGATTTTGCCTTCCTGCAATCTGCAATCTGCAGAATTAGTTCCTGATGCTGGTTACTCTGTTAGTTGAAGTCTACAGCCTGAAAAGGACGCAGGGAAGCTTTTTAATCTATTCTTAAATCAGCTGCAACAGGAAAAAGAATAAACTGTGCTTAAACTCTTTTTGGCCCAGTGCTTTTCCAACCTAATTTTAGTACTGATGCTTTGTAAAGGCTGTAAAATGAAAATCCATGTTCTGAGAGCTCTTCTTTTTATTATTTTTTATTGCCGTGGTTGATTAATTAAAGTTTGTGGTACCATCAATGGCCTTACAAGTGGTAGTTAGAGGCTGCTGTGGTTGAGGACTTGGCAAATACTTCTAACTGAACAACACTGGCTAGTTTTTGCAAAATGGGTGGTAATCTTTCTGGCAAGCTGAAGTAGCATTAGTGGAGGAACAAACACATTTTTGCTGTTGACTAAAGAACTCGCTTTCTAACTTCATGTTATCATTGGATTAAAAAAAAATTGTTTTCACTCTCTCCTGTCCTCTCAGTTGCCTAGGAGCAATCAGTTTACGATATTGGAAAGCACAGAATGGTAGGATTTCACAAATCGGACAGTACTGTGTTCAGGAAATGATGACTAATTTTGGCTTCTTCCATCATGATTATTGTTGTTGGGATGCATGCTTCTTTACTATGAAGATTTTTGTGGTGTCTACAAGCAGAAAAAAACACCCTTGAAATAAAACTTGTTCAAATTAATTTTCTACAGAGTTATCTGAGGAAGACCATGGAGACTGTGAACAACAGGATCATCAGTTGAATTCTAAAAATGGACACAAAAAAAGCTAATTCTAGTGTAATTTTAAGGCTATTGAGTCAAATTCTGCTTAGTTGCACTGCACTGAAAATCCAGAATACTTGATATTAATGTTTGATTTGAAAGCGGATCAACAAGGAGAATCTGAATGCTATTTTAAGCTAGTAGTTAGAAAGTGGTTAAGCAACAAAATAGTTTCTGTTGGTGGAATTAGAGACAGGGTTGAGTATAAATATCAACAATCTTGGAACCAAAAGTTCTTACTCAAAAATGGTTTCAGATTTTTAAAAATATTTTTGTTAGCTTTAGGAATTTTTGCCTGGAATTTTGTAACAAAATTGTTTCATGTGCTTTGCGGTAACTCCTAGAAAACCTCAGTTAGGGTTTCATTTTGCAAATTGCTAGCACTTAGCCAAGAAATTTAGTTGAAAGCAAATCATACATGCAATAAGAGAGTGATAGACCATTAAGTTTGATTCATATATAAAAATATGGTAATATATTGGATTATAAGTGCATTATTTATTACATGCCTTATAACTTGTATTTTTTTTCACATATAATCATTCTTATAAAAGGAACTCCTCCTTACTCCACTTTAGTTTCTGCTTATTTGTGGATGTTGACTTCACAGGATTAGAATCAGTTGGAAAGATGGTTTGCAGAGTAGACATGATCTTAAAATAAAATAGTTTTATCATTGTCTGTTTTGTGAGAACTAGATAAGCTTATTTTTAATCATTACTGGTTTTCCTTTTTTTTGCCTGTTTTACAAAGTCTTTTCACGTTAAACCCATATGGTCATGTATTAACCAAAGTGACATACAGCATTCAGAAATTACCTGTATCACAGAAGTTCCAGATCAGTCACTTATGTACGCATCTGTGTATATGCAATAGGTTTCTAAATGCAAACACTTCTAGAGGATGTTAAAAAACAGTTATGATTCTGAAATAGATGGATCAAAATATCTCTTAGTCTTTCCAGTCAGAATATGTAGCTAATACCCTTCAAAATGTTTGTTCCAAAAGTACAGGACATTCCTTTGGGAGTAATCTGCTACTCGCTTCATAGTAATTGAATATATCTACAAATATTTACATTGAAATGAGAAGGGCTAGCACTCTTAGGGGGGACTTTCAGAACTTGAGAGAATGTTGGGAATGTCACTTTATGCAACAACAAAGGAGTTTCTGCTTCCAGTCTGGATGTATGATTACTTGACTGTATATTTAGAAGTGAGGAAATGCCTGGAAAAGTTTTCTGACTCTTACTCCTGTGTGTTAGTGAGAACAATATTGTATGTCTTTGTTATTATAACGTGTAGAGAATGTACTGTAAAGATGTAAAGAAGAAGAGAGTGTATTGGTTAATACTTTGACACAAATGTAGATAAACATTTACAGTTCAATTTTATTTGTCATACCTTTTTGGTATATTTTACTAAGTTTTCAGAATGAATTATTTTTTCTTTCCCACTTAATCTGGTGCTCTGATGTTTTATGCATCATTTGGGTGTCAAGTGTTGGGGTGAACCTTGTAATTCAAATAACATTTTTCATTGGAAGGAGAACTACTATGTTTCTAGAAATTCTAAACTGTTTTTCACAGAGCTTACATCTATAAATTATTAAATGCACTCGAACTGCCCATATTCTACACATCTGGGTAATTTTTCCTAATTGTGAAGCACTGAAAAATCAACTTGAAGTGTGTTTTGATTAAGTTTTGAAAGCCTGTTCCTCTGAAATCACGGCACTACTACACATGACAAATTGTATGCAAACATTCTATAAAATTCTGATGTAATCATATTTGTATCATTAATGCTAACGAGAAGAAAACACATAGTACAGGAGACACAGGTGGCGATACTTGGCAGGATGCACTGTTTTGTGCTTCTTTTCAAAGTAGAAACCATGTGAGACTGGATGAGGACTGTTCCCTTCCCCTTTTACTTTTTTGTGTTTGTGTGTTTACATGTATATACACGTACACACCCAGAACCCCCTTAATTTCTCTCTTCTCCCAGGTAAAATCATTGCTGTTTCATTGTACTCTCTTATTTATTTAGCGTAGAGCATGGTGTGCTATGCTTCAGAGTCATGGCTTGGTCCCACTGTAAAAACAGGTCCTTTCTCTTTCACAAATTTGAACCTGTACTGTGGAGTTTTTTGATTCTAATAAATAAGATGTGAATACAAGATTATTTTAATATTGAAAATAAAAAGTATAAGAAAGCCAGAGTAGTTTGTCCTTTTTCTTTTAACTTTTAAAAAGCATATCACTTATTTTTGAATGAATGGAAAAACTTCAAGAGAGTCTTCACCCTTTTTTAATATCTTTAAAGTTTTTAATGTATGGTTGTGGGTTTATTTATTTTTTTTTTTAATATACCAGTTACTAGTGAGTGTAACAATCAGTTTTTCCTCTGTTGCTACTGTGCTAAAGAGGAATAATGTCAGCTATTTTGAAACTGGTTTGAGAGCTCTGCTTTCTTCTGTCTGCACTCCTGAGCTTGGAGAATGATGCCAAAACTCTTACTGATCATCTCAATGTGTTTTGTTGAAAGTTTTATTATAAATAAAAGAACTTAATTGTAGCATCTGGTACAACTGAGCTTTTTCTTTCCTACAGGCTTGCTTGGCTAGTCTCATTCCAAAACAAAGACATAATAAAGAGGAGATACTGTTCTGTAGTGCTGATTTAAAATCTTAGCAAAAAGCTTATAAACTCAGCTAAATATAAAGCTGTACTTTATAATCTAAATACAAAGCTGTGTTTCTTTCAGAGAATAGTGCAAATTAGTTTGAAATCTAGGAGTTGCTACAGTGAAGTAAACAAATTAGTAAGTTCTGTGTGGCAGTGTGACTTGCTGTATAAGCAGTAAAATATTTTTGATAAATGAGAAAATGCCCTGGGTTTTACTGTGTTTTCTCCGAGTCTGTAGTCTTTTCTCTCCTATAGAAGCCATTATCTGTTTTGGATAAAGCCAGCAGGAGACCGATCCTTTGTCTGTGCTTCCTGTCTGGAGTGCTCAGACAATGGAAAAATAATTTGATTTTTAAGGTTCTAGGATGCTGAAGTAAACCTTAAGTTTTTTTTTTTTTAAGAGGCAAATGATAGTTGGAATGTGTTTCTCATATGATGTGTTTTCCCTTTAATGATTGGAAGATCCAGACATATCACATCTCCTTACTTACCTGGGGGGAAGAATAAGCTGAAAGACATTGAGGTGTAAAATAAACAGGCTACCTTCATACCGAAGTTTAATCCGAAGATTCCCAATTGTGTTTATAAAAGTTAGATTATAATTCTCTGAGAAGATAATTTTTCCAGACTTGTTTTGTGAGGAAATGAGTTACTGCACCTGCCTGCCACTAGCCAATTTCTACCAAATAAGACTAAAGGATACAGGTCTCAGACATAATTTAGTTTTTCAAATTTCATGAACACTTACAGCTGGGTGGAGAAAGAGACACTATTTGCTCCTCATTACAGTAACTCAGGGAAAGTGCAGTCACTATCTAGTCACTTAGTAGCGACCTACTGGGCAGGCAACACGTCTGTATTGCCCAGCCTTTCAGGTGGTGTTGCAAATGAGCTACAGCATGCTGTCTTTTGGCTGTCCTGCAAGCCAGGTAAGCAGAGTACAAAAAGAAAGAATCAGGATTCACACAAAGCATTGCTGGGGTTGGGAGGGAACCATAAAAGATGGGAAGAGGGTAGTGCGGGGGAGTGTGTGTGATTGGGAAGATCAGGGATGCGATGAAAAACGCATCTTACAGCAGTTGTGGAATCTGGCAAAGTGAGAAGCCGTGGCTGCAGGCTGTGTTCATACACGTTGAGGTTGAGAATGATTGTTTTGCTCCTGGTGTTCCCCTCTGCCAGTTTTGTTAAGAGGAATTATCTCTGAACGTCCCTTCTAGTCTTGGGCTGTCTTGTAGTGCTGCAGCAGCTGTTCTGGCTTGACGTGGTGCAGTAGGTTGCATTTATGCATGGCACATACAGTTTTAACATAAAATTGTAAGTCTCTTGAAACATCTGTAATTTACAGTAGCTGATGGTTACCTCAGAGGTTGCTCTGGTAACTGGTGTCCCAAGAGCCTCTGTAAATATGCCTGGAAAGTGTCCCAAAGTAATACAGTAAGTCTAAAAATATTGAGTATTTATGTTTGTATTTAAAACTGGTTATATCAAGGTGGTTTTAGTAGCAGTCTCACCCAAATATAAAAATAAGAAAAATCTCTAAGATAGCCTACACTTTGAAATTGTTATGTGGGTTGAAAATTCCTAAAAATATATCAGTGAGCACTCTGCCAAATTATGAGCCATTATTTGGTGGTGCCTTCTGCTTTTACCATAATATCATGATTAAAAAATGAAGTTCATTTAGTAAGGATTATTTTTAAGTCATTAGAAGACATGGCATGAAAGAGGTGTCGATAAAGGCAGTTTAACACTGTTGGCCTCTAGACAAAAAGGAATGAGGATACAACATTTTAACTGGGAGATGCAAATGATACTGCTGTAGATGGTTCTTTTATAACAGCTTCAATAGAAAAGGGATAGGATGTTCAACCGAACAAGTCTCTCCATGTCTTAATGCTCCAAATTTCAAGTACATTCTATAGTGGTCAAATTAATTAATAAATTAAATTAATTTGTTAATAAATAAAAATTAATTTATTCATAATTTTTCCCTTGTGGAAGATCCATATAGATTAGTGTTGCTAGTTGAATGTTTGATAGTTAGCATAGTTTTTGTAAATGTAACTTTAATAAACAAATAATTAAGTCACTCTTCATTTTAAGTATTCATTTCCTTTCTTTCCCTCCCTCTCTCTTAATTGTGAACTCTGAGCAGGAAGTGGCTTAGTAGTGTTGGCACTTCGCATTTTTTTTAATGCAGTTCGGAGGAAGAATGAGCTGTATCACCACTAGCTTTCAGTTGGAAGATGTATAGTATCCCCTAAGCCACTGAATGCCCCTTCTCTTGTAGCTACCTTGGCTTCTGAAACGCTTTTTCTTTTGTTTTGTGGATTTTCATGGTCAGCTATAAATCAAAATTGTAGAAAGCAGTCTAGTTTATTCCATTTAAGAAAAAGTGGGACTTGTGAATCCTTATTTAAATCTTGACATATGGTGCATATTTAAGTTTAGTAGCTGTACTGCTTGGTTTCAAAACATAACTCAATGGAATTTTCCTAGTAAAACAAGAATTTAGAACAGTGTCGTGAAGACTTCCTGATTCTCCTGTAATTTCACTAAAATAAGAAAATCAGAAATGTGTACACCAATGGCATAATTATTGGATGGTGAATAATATAATTGAACAAGAATATACTAAAACAGTAAAAGGTGTATCAGCGTGTACAGTTGCTATGGTTGTGTATTTTGTAGTAAAGTAAGAGTGGTCCATTCCTTAAGGAAATGCCAATTTATTCTTCAAAGGGAATCAAAGTGATATTCCTTAAACTACTTTGTGGTTACAGAAGTAATTAATCTTTATACTGTCTTTAAATAAAGAAAGAAAGATTACCAGGTGAATGTCATGACCATATCAAGCAAGCTTCAGAAGGTCACAGATTCTATAAATACTGGCCTGCTGTGCAACATACAAAAAAACTAAAGGAAAACATATATAAAAGTGCTACTCATCTCTGTTGCTATGCATTAGGGAGCTGACTGTGAGGTAAAGTATACATAATGAAGCCCCTTGTCTTTTATGCACCTCTGTCTTAGTCTTATCTTTATATTCTTCATATTCTTTATCACTCTTTGTCTGATGACGACAAATGAGCCTGTCCATTTTCCTCAGACTTTGGACCACATTTGTAACATTTCAAGTCAGTTAAAATAAATTAATATCACACAGTGAGTCAGAGTTGCAGTCTGAATTTGGAACATTTTCCTGAAACTTGTTAAAGTCTTCGGATGAAAAGCACACAAAAGATTTACTGTTGTTTACCCTTCGGGTTCAGCTGTTCAGTTTGTTTCTGGAACCAGCCAAGGACAGATGTGTGTGCAGTCTCACCATTAGCGCTCATTGCCATCCGGTTACTCATTTTTTATGACTTCTCAACACGCTACAGGATTCAGAGCTGTGAGAAGTCTGTCAGTTGTTCTTGAGGATTCTCGTGTTGCTAATGTGTATGTTTTTTAGTTGTGTCCATGACAAAAAGGATGTGCATGGCAGACGTGCTATTCATGAAGTTATGTATATACCTAGAGTCTGGTTTTGGATATAGTAATTTACTTTTAATCTCAAGCAGAATTGCAGTCCTATAACCATACAGCATAGAATATTAGGAAGGTTGCCTGTGGAAACATTTTTTTTTTTTTAGCTGCCAATGTCTTATAAATCAGTGAATAATATGTGTGCATACATCCATAAAATGTATCTATTTTCTCTGCATAACATTTTTTCAGTCTGGCATACGGAAACAAAACTAGAATCATAATTCTGTGAACAGCTATATGGAGTAGAAAGTTTTGGATATGTTTTCATGCATCTTGAAATATAATATTGATGTTAGGATGTTGCTTCAGCAACTATTAATTAGTTAGGAACTAAGTAAGGTTTATAGTCCTGTAAGATTTCCCTGAAGCTGAAGATACTCATATTAACATAGGAAGTTGTGATGATGTTGGACTCTTGGGATACCTGACTTCCAACACCTCAAAGGAGTGACTGATTTTTCTAGGGGTCAGGAAAATAGATCACTTAAAAAGGTTTGGTGGAAACACCTGACAGCTGAGCTCCAAAAATCAATAGCTGCTCCAGAAAGTTTGGGGCTATGTAATAATGGCATTTTATAATATTTTTGAACTTTGTGGGTTTTTTAAATTGGATTTTAGTCTTCCCTAGTTTATAGACTCCAATAGTTACCTAGTAGTGTTATAACAGGGAAAGTGTCTAACAGTGTGCTTGCTTTGACTTACCTTTCGTGTATCACTTAGAAATGATCCAGAAACTCTGATAAAACCGTAGACTGTAACTCATAAATCTTGAAGAGCGTAGAAGATACCGTCTTGAGGTTTTTCTGAATGTTTATAATCACCATTAACAGGCTAAACAATAAACTATGGTATGTGTAGTATTGTTTTGAAGGATTTTCATCATCGCTTCATCAGTGCTTTCTCAGTAACCATTGGGTAGGCTATATGCTCAAATGGTATCTTTTCTCTGTAATTTACAGAACATAGAAAGATGTGTGAATCAACTGATGATTGTCCAGGCCCGAAGAGTTGTGGTGAATGGAGTTAAATCCAGCTGGTGGCCAGTCAGAAGTGGTGTTCCCCAAGGCTCAGTATTGGGGCCAGTTCTGTTTAATGTCTTTTTCAGTGATCTGGACAAGGGGATTGAGTGCACCTTCAGTAGGTTTGCAGATGACACCAGGTTGGGCAGGAGGAGTGTTGATCTGATTGACGGTAGGAAGGCTTTACAGAGGGATCTGGACAGGCTGGATTAATGGGCCAAGGCCAATTGTATGAGGTTCAGTAAAGCCACGTGCCAAGTCCTGCACTTTGGTCACAACAACCCCCTGCAACACTACAGGCTCAGGGAGAGTGGCTGGAAAGCTGCCCAGCAGAGAGGGACCTGGGGGTGCTGGTCAACAGCCGGCTGAACATGAGCCAGCAGTGTGCCCAGGTGGCCAAGAAGGCCAATGGCATCCTGGCCTGCATCAGCAATAGTGTGGCCAACAGGACTAGGGAGTGATCATCCTTCTGTACCACAAATACCGTGTTTAGTGTTGGGACCCTCACTACAAGGAAAACACTGAGGTGCTGGAGTGTGTCCAGAGAAGAGCAACAAGGCTGATGAAGGGTCTGGAGAACAAGTCTTGTGAGGAGCAGCTGAGGGAACTGGGGTGGTTCTGTCTGGAGAAGAGGAGGCTGAGGGGAGACCTTATCACTCTCTGCAACTACCTGAAAGGAGGCTGTAGTGAGGTGGGTGTCGGTCTCTTTTCCCAAGTAACAAGTGATAGGATGAGAGGAAACAGCCTCAAGTTGTGCCAGGGGAGGTTTAGATTAAATATTAGGAAATTTTTTTTCACTGAAAGGGTTGTGAAGCATTGGAATAGGCTGCTCAGGGAAGTGGTGGAGTCACCATCCCTGGAGGCATTTAAAAGACATGTAGATGTGGCGCTTAGGGCATGGTTTTGTGGTGGAATTAACAGTGTTAAGTTTATGGTTGGATTTGATGATCTTAAAGGTCTTTTCCAACCTAAATGATGCTGTGATTCTGTGATTTTAGGATTAATGTATATGCTTATGTTTGTGGTTTTGTTAGAATAAAATGCATTATGAATCTTGGTGTCCTGTAAAGACATACTATAAAACTAAACTGTGTTAGTTGCACAAATATTGTGAACATAAAGAAATGTCTTACATTGTTTATTAGTCAAACTAAACCAGCCATAACTGGTTGTTTTCTCAATATGCTTTCCTAAAAGCATGTCAGTAATTGATATGCTAGAGAGAGAAGCATTTTTCCTATAGTAATTAATGTACTGGAAGGGGGGTGTCTTTCCATTCTCCATCCTGTATATACTGTCCTTGAAATTGTAGAGAATTTTTTAAGTCTTATTGAGTTTGGTATATTCAGCTGCTTCATCTCTGAGGCTGATAATGGTTAGTGGAACAGGGTGTTAATAATAAGCAATGGAGTTCTTAACAATGGGTAAAGCAGCCATGGGCAGCATTGTCACTTTGTTCATTGAGAACACAAATAACTGCTAAATTATACTAAAATGTTCATAGGTTGCAGTGAATATGAACCCTGTGCATAATAAATTTTAATGATTTCACTGAGCACACTACCTTTAGGAGCAAAGCTCCTGGAATGGATTGTGTTTAAAATAAGCAAATACATATAAATTGTTCTAAGTTGTGATAAAAATCATTAAAAGTATATGTATCGCTACTCTGTTAACTTTTCTTTTTCCTCTTGACAGTCCTTTAGCTGTTTTTGTCCTTTAAGGCACCTATCAGTGAAACATGAAAATGTTCATACTTTGCCAAGAAGAACTTTGGGGTCCTGGTGGACGAGACATATACTTTTCTAGTATATACCCCTTTCTCTGATGTTATGGTCAGACTTCCACTGCCCCTGTGGATTGATGCTACAGTCAATGGTTTCATTTGGGGATGAGGCCGAGTGTCAAGACAAGTTGTCGTTGTCAGCCTTGAGTTGTCCTGTCAGCAAGCTGTCCTTTTTCAGGAAGAATATGATGTTGGTGTTTTGGTGTGGTGTTTTGTTTTGGTTTTCTTTTCACCTTGGGATCTTCTTTGGATCATTTTAAAAGTGGTTTTTTTTAACATGCTGAACATGTTGCTCTTACCTCATCATTTCAAGCTTTTTGCATATGTTAATATTTTTTCTTTTTTGCCTTATAACTGCTTTTACCTACTTTCCGAGGTTGCAATCCTTTGGCTAACAGCAATGGACTGTTAAATCCTTTGGGTGTCCAGTATCATCCTGTGTGTGTAATTTCAGCTAATTTCAGCCCTTGCTGTCTTCACAGTTCTGTGCTTTATGCTGTGTTTTTATTCTAGGGTCACAGACTGTTTATTGTACACAGAACATCTACTCCTTGTTAGTGTCTGTTAACTACAAAAATATATAGTGTTATATTGCACAATGGAGCAAAATCTAAAACAAATCAGGTAATAATCATCTGGTCATTAGATCATTGCTGTTACGCCTAGGCAAGGTAAAACAAAGCTCCAGGTGAGCCAAGCCCAATCCAGATAAAACCTTACACGCCTGAGGCTTTCGGTATTATTTTAGTGCCAAGCCCATGGCCCCTTAGTAGCAATGTCTACAGATGAATACTTAGTTAACCTCTTATGAAGCTCTGATCTCCCCTAAGAAAGTAAATCAGTTGAGATTAGGGTAATCCATGTCGTGTTAACACAAGGAACTTTGTTTCTGAAATCTTATGGTTTAATTCAAATGTTCTAATATAGACAAAAGACTGTCTTCATAAAAGGAAGTTCCGTGACTCTCTTGTGTGTATCCACCACTTGTCAGTACTTGCTAAGGCCAGTGGGATGCGTGGTCTTGTTTAGATGCAATTCGCAGCTGTCTTGGTAGAAAAAGAGGGTGAATAGCACAGTGCTGTTTTTAAAAACTTCAGGCAATGTATGAATTTCCTACATTGAACGAAACACCTGTTTACCACAGTAGGTATTTTGACCCAGGTTAAGATCTATTCTGAAACCTTTCCTGCTCTCCAAATTGCCAGTATCTTCTGTGGAAGACAGCAGGCCGTGCTCAGATGAGAAAAGCCTCTCTGCAGTTTCTTGCCTCGCAGAGATGAGGAATCTTAGTCTCTGTAGTAGAAGAGAGTGTTGCCTTTGAAGAGGCAGTACTCTACACCTGCCCTTCTTGGAGCAGGGTCTGATTGATAATGTTACACAATGAGCTTTTGGTTTTGTTATTGAGCCCTCAGGAGTTCTTAGCAGTGCTGTAATTTCCGCTGAGGAAATCCGAGTGAGAGGTGATAAAGAAAGGCAGTTCAGATGTTTAGATGTGAGCGTTGTATATCCATTTAATTTATGTGAAGTCAGAATGAAAAAAAATGGAGGGGAAAACTGTTCTTTGAGCTAAATTTTTTTACTTGCCTCTGGGAGACAGGACATTGTGGAAAGTGGCAGGACCTTTTATATGCTTTGGACGCCATTGTGTCTGCCACAAGGTTAATGACGTGATCTCCAGTAGGACTGGATCTTCTTGGTTGGCTTGGGGATCCAAGGAGGTCTGAACTCTTGATCTGTGCTTTTTTTATAATCTGAATTTTATTGATCCTTTTTTTCTTCTTGACTTCCTGGTTTTGGAAAACTTGTGGAGCCTAGTTGTCTTTAGATCTCCTCTTTTGTCAGGTTTAGTTGAAAATCAAGAAATAAATTCTAAAGTTAGGAGGAGGGATACATAAAGAGACACACACAGACCATGTGATCCCTAGGATTATTTTCCTAGGAAACCTTCTAAAAGATAATATATGGTTCATTGGTAGCCCTGGAAACAGACTGCTTCTATCTCAATCACTTTTATCATCATGAAGCTTACTCTGCCATGATTTTCTTCTCATAAATCTGTAGCTTGCTTTTAAGATATATTTTTTTATTGTACCTAAATGCCATTGTGAGAAGTGTGCAAATACTGTGGTAGGGAAAAGAGTAAAAGGTTCTATGTAAACTGTGATATAAAAAAAATGAGTGCAGACCATTTAACAGAGGTTTCTGAAGGTTGAGCTCCTTAATGTTCTGGAAATAATACTGTGCTGGATGTGACCTGCGGGAGATGAAGGGCATTTAAATGAAGGGTATTTTTATATAAAAATACTGAGCCTAAAATGAATCCCTTCTCATGTAATGCATACAACAGCAACTGTTCTTAAAAAGTACTTAAGTAAATAATCTGGTGCAATAGATTGGGACCAAATCGTCGTTGGTTTTCCAAATTTGTAAAATTTGTGCACTTTTCTGTTGTAAAGTTAGTTTGTTTCCTATTACTGCAAATTCGACTTATACTTTGGTAAATGCTTGAAATAGAGTTGCAGCATAGAGCAACTTACTGGAATATGATTTCAACATATATTGAATGAGAAGTTACCAAACATCAGTGAAATAGTTGTAGCAGTTATTTTTTGTTCTTTCCTTCTAAACTATACTGACAGTTAAAACCCAAAGATAGAGAAAACTTGGCCAGCAACAAGTTACTACAGATATGAATAGAGAGTTTTGTTAATATTGACAGAATGCTTTTGCTGTGTTCAGTTAACTTTGTACCTCAGAGAATTGGTTTATAGCATTTTCAATTATAATGTGACTATTTTTAGTTCAGAATTCAAAGTGAATAATAGATAATGAATTCTACATCCAAGTGTATAAATATGCAAGATGCAGCATTCAAATAATTTAATAATTTTGTTAACTTTTCAATTAACTGTTGCATAAAATTAATTCAGCAAATTATTTTCCCTTATATGCATTGTTTCTATTCTGCCTTGGTACAGAAATCTAAATCTTCTAAAGCAGCATTCCATTAGTGGCACATCTGCTTCCTCTCAAGTTTTTACAGTTCCCTTTGGCTCTGCTATCATTTCAGACTTAAGTTCTGTCAAGTCCAACAAGACAAGTCATGTAGCAGCATGAATTTACCAAAATGTGTGGAAATCCAGGTAAATCTGGTTAAAGATGTACTTTTAAAATGTTTTACACGCAATCTTTTTTAAAGCAAAAATAAAGCAAAGAGTTTTGAATTTTAATGTCAGTGCTTTTTATTGTTTTTTATCCAATAATCTCTTTGGCTTTGTAAGAAGTTAGAAGACTATTTTAGTCTGTGTGTTAAACTATTCTGAGAGTTGTTTAATATACAAAATGTGTTTCATTTTTTTTATTATAGCAATTGAATGCTTGCCTTTATTCTCAGGGTTCAAATGTAAGTGTTAATACTGAAGGCATGTCTTGCTTTTGACTAGATTTATTGGTATAGGTGACATGAGGGGCAGCTCTATTTTTAGGGACTACACAGACTCTTAACAGCAAGCTTCTTTTGCTGGTGTAATTTAACTCCTGAGAGGAGTAAGATAGGTAACCAAAAGACACATTTGCAGATGTAACTGTGTCCATTCTAGTACTTATCTGGTACGCTGGTACACTAATTTACAGCTGGGATTTTCTATTCATTACTGTCCACTGTGCAGGCAAACTTTCAAATAAAATCTAAATATACTCTCCACCACATATTGATTACACTAACTGCGTATGCTTCATGGACAGAAGTGGTGACTGTGATTTATTTTCACTTCTGCTTAACAGTATTAGGAAACATTCCATGTTGAAGAGGAATGTTTAAATAATTTTGAAATAATGAAATATGAATTACTGAAATAGTAAAATGTGTTTGCAAGGTTTTGTTAAATCATTAATTAAAACAAAATAGAAAATAAAGAGTTGAATGTAGGAAGCTGGGAGAGCCAGGGGGATGACTGTAATGGGGCAGTTCTAGTTTCTGTCTCTCTACATTGAACGAGAACAAAACTGCTTCTCATGAAGCCGTTTAATCACTGTGAGGTTGCATTGTGGGTGGTTGTAAAGTTAAGGATAAGGAAAATGAATGTAGTTTCTGAGTATTATTTAAACTTTTCTTCAGCCTTTTCTTGACCACCCAAGGCATGCTCATTTTTTCCCATTGGTTTAGGCAGATGGGCCTTTGTGGTGGGACACTGACCTGATTTCAGAGGACAGGGATATTACTCTGTGCTGTGGGCAGAATCAGTGGAGGCCTTTAGTTTTAGAGTGAGCAGACAGTAATTCAATTTGAAATAAATGGATGAGAAAATTGTTTGGTTTCTGTAACTGGGTTTAGTTTTTAGATGTTGTTTGAGTTCATTTTTGTGCCCACTGTAGTGTGACTTTTTGAGTATTTGTGGTATGTAAGATATTCAGAAAGCTGCATACAGTATGTTGAGATATGGTACATGAATATTCTAATGAAGGATTGATTATATTTCCCTAGTATGTCTTAGTGACTTAAAAAAATGAGTCCTGTTTTCCTAGTAATTATCTTTTCCTACACAGAACACAATTATGGTATTACCATATTTTCATTATTGTCCATACCACGTGTTGAATACAATGAGCTTTGAAAATGAAAACCAGGTGTATTTTTACCTGCCATATTATGCTGAAGTTCGAGTGCATACTGGATCTGTAGCCCTCCTCCACATCTAGAAGGGGTGTAAACTTTATTTTAAGATATTTGAAATTCTTACATATACTTTCTTACCACCCCAAGTACTAGAATTCTAATCTATATTGAGAATTTGTGTTAAGATCATCAACCGCTTCTTAAGATGCTGCTGTTGTAGACGGGATTTCGGAAATTATCTTCGGTGTATTTGCTCGTGAGTCTTGCATCCTTTAACTGCTTGAAACTGCAATGTCCTGTAGTGATCTTTATTCAGCATACCTCACAAGGTAAAGTTGTAGCAAATGATCTAAATAGACCCCTTAAAATAGTAAAATTCTGGAGAAAACTGCTATGCCTAGTAATTTTTATTTGTTTAATTGTAATTATTTGGTAAAGCATACAGATGACTTATTAGGTTGCTTTGTCAAAGCTATGAACATTTATATAAATTCAAAATATGAAGAACATGTGCCTTGCTTATTGTTTGTTGACCTAGAATAAACAAATACTTTATACTATTTGATTTTTGTAGTCTCTCATGTTTTTCTGTTACAGGCATCTTGTATTAAATATTTATAGTTCACTGTTCTTTACTAAGTCCTTGTAACTGTTATGAATAATTAAAGAACAGAGTTAAAGGGGAAGAAGGGCATTGATGTAGCATTCAGAATGAGAATTTCCTATAATTGACAACTGCAAATTACATCCATTGAAAATCAACAAGGAGAACATATCAGAAGCAGCAGTATGTGGTTAGGAAAGGTAACTGGGTTCATGTCTTCTCTGCCTGTGTGATCGCTGAGTGATGGTAACCTAATACTTTGTCTAATTCATAAGGCTTGTCCTCCTTAAAAATAAACAGTTAATTATCACTGTTTAATTATCATTGCCATCTAAGTAATGAGACTGAAGTAACAACTTGAAGAATTTGCAAGGTAATTTTTATTGAGCAAGTAGTAAGTTTTAAGAAGTTCCAACTTTTGTACTTAATACTGAATTATGTACATGAACTCTTCATGGCGTTGAAAAATTAGTATTGGTAACAGTCGCTCTCCCTACTTGACAAAAAGTAAGTTTTCTCAGACCACAAAAGCAGAACAATTCAGCTTGTGGTGTTCCATCTTTAGAGTTATCTTATGAAATTTATTAGTCCAATTACCTTTAGTCAAGAAGCAGATCTGAAGACACTGTTCATCAGTCACTAGAATGAAGCAAATCAGTTGATGAATGGAAAGCTGAAGGGCAGAGGTAATGATAATCTTAGAATAAAAAAAAAATTCTACATTTTATTGCTCTTAAGCCTGAATGTTTTACTTGGATAAAATAACCTTGAGTCAATATTTAACTTCTGTGTTGTTCTTGGAAGAGAATAAGTGACAGGAAAGGACACAAAAAGACACCAGGAACTTTCCAAGAGAGGAGGTGGCATTTGGATTTCAATTTGGACAAAACAGAAGAATTTGCAGTACAGGTGGAAGTGAACATTTTGCCACATCAGTGGAAGTGTAATTGTGTGATTTAGTCATAACCTGGTGCTGAGAGGTTGGGCGGGATGACCCGTACGGATGTGTGAAAAAGTTAGTCCTTTAAATTATATAGCACATCTGTCAATCTGCTGCTCATTTTTTGTGAGCAAGACTTGTTTGACAGTTAAGGGAATATCATGTAGACTACTTATCGCAGTAGAGGAGAAACAATTTACTTTTCTGCTTTCTGACTCCATTAGTAATTTGTAACAAACACAGTTATTTTCATTTGTTGGCTGCATTTGCAGCATTAAAAAATACGAATCCTGCCCTCATGGAGTAAGGTGTTGTTTTCCATATTATTGTTTTTTTAGTATTTAAATACATGTAACTTCATTTTTATTGTGGAGTATGTACCAGCGATGGCACCGTAAGATGCAAGCTCTACAAGCTTTTTGTCAGCTAGTTTGTCCTCTTACCTCCCTTATCTCTGGGTGACAGGCAGCACATCGGAATGTTGATAATCGTAAAACGAAACTTCATACAGTTAATTGCAGAAGGCCTTGGACACCCCTGCGCTCACTGAAAATAACTTCCCTACTGACTTTGCAAATGTCCTTCAGAATGATGCCTTGTCTTCTGCAATCCTACCATTTTAAATAATACAAAAGTGTGAAATATACCATGTACGTACAAATACATACAATTATGTTACTTTTAATAATTAAAACTTAAGTTCTTCAAAAGTAGTTTAATTTGCTAGGAAAGCTCTAGAGTTAAGTTCATGAACTGATTCTCAAAGGTAACAACTGAGAGGCTCTCATGTTAACAGCATCCCTATTTTGTGAACAGAGGACTGCCACCCCCATCTTCAGGTTTCAAAACACCTTCAGTGAGTCTTGCTGTTTTTGTGCCATTGTCAAATTTTTCAAAGCCTCATTTAATTCTACTTTGCTTGTTTGTAAGTAACGTAGAAACAGCAGTCTTTAACTTCTGATCATCATGTTGTGTTTGCACAAATCTGCACAGAAATTGCCTTGTGGGTTGTGAATCAGATATGTTAATGTTTGGGCCTGCTAGGTAGGAAAGTTGGTAAAAAAAACAAAACAAAACAAATCAAAACAAACAAACCCAACCCTTGTGTCTGTGGGAAACCTTGTAAAAGCTGCTGGGGAGGCTTTACCCAACAGGAGTGGGAAAGACTAGGGAGGCTCAAGCCAGTGCTCACACTCACCTCTTGCTGGTCTTGCTGTTGGCTTCTATTTTCTTTCTGATGTTGAAGAGGAGCAGCACAGGGAGAGGGGAAACAGCTTTCTGCAGAGCCTGTGCTGCATCTGAAATTACAAAAATCTTAAACATGGTTATTGTGTTATCTTTATAAGTCACCCACATGCTGTATTTTTGCTTTAAACTGTGAAGCCTGACAGCTGTGTTACGGAAGTCACTTATTTTGCCAATTCAGTGAAATGGTTGTTTATGCCTGAAACGAGAAATGGAAGAATGCTGTGCTTTCTGCCAGTGGAACTGACTTGCAGCTATGAATACTTGAAAAAAAAATCTGAGATTGAACTTCAGAATGATTGCTGTAGTATTCTGCATATTAAATCTTGTCAATAGGTTTTGATTAAAATACTCATGAAAGTGTAGCTTAGCTATAACGTTTGGGTATTTAAAGCATTATTGAAGAACTGAAAATGAAAATGCTCAGAATTTAAATAGCTGTGCATGTGTGCAGAAAAAAAAAAAGTCTTGTTGGTTTTAAGGATCACAACAAAAACTCAGAGGCTTCTTCAGTCCTGAGCTGTACTGAAACATGTTGAGCCAGCTTGCTCGTTAGTGGCTGCTTCTGCAGAGTCAGCTTTGTCATGTTCAATTTTTCTTCAGGCTGAAAGCATACGTAAGTGTTACTCCTTTTTCTGATCATCGATGACTGAAAAAATAAGTGATTATAGTACATGAGTTTCTCTATAGTAGATAAAATAGTCTGTTTGCCATAGTTCTGATATAATTTCTTAGTACATGAGAAATTAGTTTAAAATACTTTCTACTTACTTATCTAGGATTATTGGCCTTTTCATGCCATTAAGTAGTTTTTAACAGCTTTCTGTTGGTGCAGTTTCCTCATTTAAGACTGAACAGTGCATAGTAGCTTCTGATTTTCATAAATAATTATTGCAGTTCTTACAAATTTGGTTAAAATATTCCTTGTTTGGATCTGAAATATACATGTTTTGCTTTTATTGAGTTTATGAAAAGTAGATACATCTTTGCCTTGCACTGGAAATGCAACCCAGAAGCCTGAACTGTAACTGGCTCAATAAAATTAAAAACTTAGATGTTTATGCCAAGCATAACTCAGGCTCTCTCAGTGCTCACAGCAGTCTGGGCAGTTTCCTTAGATGCTTCTTATTTATTTTCTTTTGAGATTAGACTTTTCTTTTTCCCTTTCCCCTGTTCAAATGTGATGCAAATTAACTCCTGAAACTGAATGCCCCTTTATTTTACTATCATAAATATGCAGATGTACTTATATATGAAAGAACACCTCAGTGGTGTTTGGATGTAATTTTTACTACCATATTTTAATATTCAGATATAATATTATCAAGTTCTCTCGTTATGTATGTTGCTTTATAAATATAACCACATTTCTTTGAGTTACAGTAGTTGCTGCTATAAGGCAAACATACTTGGCAGCATGAAAGTGTAGAATGGAGAAGTATTAGTTACTATAAACAATTTTTTAAGTTTAGGTCAAAAGCAAGCAGAGTATAAGTAGTTACAACTCTTGTTATTTCCGGCAGAGTAAGCAATCTCAGATTGCTTACTTTACGTACGTTTGAAAAACGTATGGATTTGTGTGTGCTGAATTAATATATTGAAATAACACTTTAATTGAATACTTTGTATGTAAAAACCTAATTAATTGATCATAAAGAGATCAGGCATGTATGTTGCCATTAGATACATGACCCTAAGAAGAGATGACTGAAGTATTTTGGTATGTAGCCTCTTTTATGGTTAAAACTGAGGCTTCGAATTAAAACTTCAAAAGACCTGTTGAAAACAAGGAAAACCAGGAGTGCTCTCTGTAATCGCTGTGCTGTCATTTACTGAAGAACATTTTCTAAGTAAGCTGTCATTTCTCTTTCATTTCTCTTTGTAGAACTTAACCAATAAGTCTTGCAAATGCTAACAGTCGGGCATATAATAGTTAGTTTTTTGAGACACGAAATGTATTCATGCTGCTTTAGCAAGTTTTAGCATTGGAGTTCTCTTACTGTGCCCAGCTTGTGTCAGTTTTAAGAGCTGAGCAAGAGGAAGCAAGCATCATCATGCGTGTGGATGTCTTGGGTGTCTTGGTGGGAGAAGCACCTGCCTCGTAGCAGAGGTTCGTAGAAGGCTCCCTTGCAACATTCTGCGAGAGCATTTGAACGTTGAAGAACCCAAGGATACTTTAGACAGCAACACAAAAACATATTAATAAAAAAAAGTTTCTTCACTCTTGGTAAACTGATCAAATGACAAAATAAGCTCTTCCGTTAAGAAGTTTTACAAAAAAGCCTTAGTGTAGAATTTGTTTGCAAAACCATATCCTGTTAATTTTGGTGCTCATCGCAGTCAGTGTCTTTAACCGAGTTAAATTGACTGCTCTAAAAGCAAAAAAGGGCAATGGTCTACCATTTTTCTCTCTGCTCTTTCTAATAGTGTAGTAGGGATCTCTCTCATGTAATATACTCAGAAATTTTGTGGTGTCCTGTTTGTGTGAAGTGAGGCAGAACAGAATGAGCCATAGGAGCCCTGAGAACCTTGGTTCTATTTTATGGTGTTGGTAGTTCTAATACCTTGCCTTTATGTTGAATATGTTTATGAAATTGTTGATGTACACTCTGTGAGGTGGACGAAGATGAGAGGTTTTGTTTTCTCTAATGATGTAAAATTCTTTTGTCAGTTCGTATAGGATCTGATTTCAACAGAACTGTTTTCGCTGCATTGATTTTTAACTGAATTAATTTCTTGATAAAAGTGAGTGATTCTGTTCTTTCATCCCATTTTTAATCCTCTGTTTCTAGTAGTTATTTTGAACCAGCTCTGATACTCAACTGCACATGGCAGATTGTTTCAGCTGACTAAAGTTGCACAAAACTAATTCATCAAAACAGGATTTTTGTTTCCTGAGGTAGTGAGGTGACTTCACTTACTTTGTCTCAGGTGCTAATACAGGCCTGAGGAGGTGGGTTGGGGAGAAGGGAGATGCATCTGGGGCAGGAGGAGGAAGAGACAGGACAGAAGATTTCCGTTTTGAAGAGAGTTTGAAGAGGGAATTGGTTTAGCTGTATCATAAATGTGGTGGGTTGACCCTGGCTGAATGCCAGGTGCCCACCAAAGCTGCTCTATCACTCCTTCTCCTCAGCTGGACAGAGGAGAGAAAATATAATGAAAGGCTCGTAGGTCAACATAAGGACAGGGAGGGATCACTCACCAGTTACTGCCACAGACAAAACAGACTTGACTTGGGCAAAAATTAATTTAATTTATTATCAATCAAATCAGAGTAGGGTAATGAGAAATAAAAACTAAATCTTAAAACACCTTCCGTTCACCCCTCTCTTCTTCCTGGGCTCAACTTCACTCCCAATTTTTCTACGTCCTCCCCCCTATCAGTGCAGGGGGCAGGGAATGGGGGTTGTGGTCAGTTCATCACACATTGTCTCTGCTGTTCCTTCCTCCTAATCCTCACACTCTTCCCCTGCTCCAGCGTGGGGTCCCTCCCACGGCAGACAGTCCTCCACAAACTTCTCCAACGTGAGTCCTTCCCAGGGGCTGCAGTTCTTCACAAACTGCTCCAGCGTGGGTCCCTTCTGCAGGGTGCAGTCCCTCAGCAACAGACTGACTTCCCAGGGAGTCACGGCCTCCTTTGGGCTCAGCCACCTGCTCCAGCATGGGGTCCTGCATGGCTGCGGGTGGGTCTCTGCTCCACCGCTGACCTCTGTGGGCTGCAGGGGCACAGCTGCACCTCACCATGGGCTGCAGGGGAATCTCTGCTCTGGCTCCTGGAACACCTCCTCCCCCTTTTTCACTGACCTTGGTGTCTGCAGGGTTGTTTCTCTCATATATTCTCATTCCTCTCTCCTGGCTGTTGTTGTGCCACAGTTTTTCCCCCTCCTTCTTAAATATGTTATCACAGAGGCACTGCCGCTGTTACTGATGGGCTCAGCCTTGGCCAGCGGCAGGTCCATCTTGGAGCCGGCTGGCATTGGCTCTTCCAGCAGCTTCTCATAGAAGACACCTCTGTAGGTCCCCCCCTACCAAAACCTTGCCACACTAACCCAGTTGATCTGAAATAATATTGATAGTTTTTGTTTGATTATTGAGCTAAGGCTTGTCCCTGTGTCCATATTCCTTTAATAATAGCGCTCCCTTAGTAAAAAAATACATTTTTTTTAAAGAAGAATTGTTATTTGTGCGGCTAATCTTAATATTTTTCTTTCCTCCTCACTTTTATTTATAACTTTGTTTTATTTATAACATTTTAACTGGGTCTGGCTGGGGTCATCCCACCACACACTGAAAAAGTGTGTTTCTCTTAAAAGTTTTCTGCAAACATCAGATACAACATGAATAACAGTCTGGAAAAATATTTAAATGCTGAAGTCAAATATAGTGATTCACCATGAGTAGGAGGCCCTGTGTTTTCCAAATAGCTGATTTTTTGTCTCCCCCCAAATGCCTGTTATTTCAGTTGAGGACTTTTTACTTTTTCTTGAATACAACTTCTCACTGCTGTGTACCATTAAACAGTGGCTGCAGTTCCTTTCAGAAACCATTGCACACAATGAGATTTAATGTGTCGTTTGTGAAGTGTTTGGGATTCTGTCAGCTGAACTGCTAATTACTGGGAGACTTTTTTTCTTGTTTTGATTTTCACGTGCTCTGAAAGCTTTGGACAGTTGTGTTAAAGCATTATGAAGCACATGCTTTTTAGTGAATTTGGGTCACTGTGTTAGTAAGAACCTAGTAATGGCAACTAAAAAGGTACTGACTGGGAAGAATGTAGATACTTGGCTAGAGAAGAGAAGCTGAGTGGTGGCTGTCAGCAGATTCTTTTGCTGCGTTGTTGATTCTAGGAGAATTAGATTGAGAGAGGGTGCACCAAGGGTGTAGCCCTCCTGCCTTTGAGGACATGGTTCCTAATGGTGAAATGCCTTTCCTGCCCCACCTTCTCTCTTCTTTCCCTTCCCATTTCCCCCACCCTCTTCCAAAGAAGACTCCCACTCTGCCTTTAACTAATTGCATGTAACTTTTGAAAATGCTAAATTTTGTGTAACAGAGATGAGATATTGCTGATTTTAGTTACCTGTTATTTTCCTTCCTTTTTTTTTCTATTGACTTTCACACAAAAACTTGCTTAGCTTCTTTTATAAAGATGCGTGTTATGTTCTAGGATGAGCTGGCATTGATACTGGCATTTCTAACTCATTTGCTGATCTGTGTCTGCATTTATATCTCTAAAACCACAGGTGAAACTGTGGAAAAGAACAAATTACTGATATTATAATATTTTTTTATTAAAACACATTTAGAAGTTGAATATTTTAAAATACTGCCTTAAATATGTGTGGTTCTTTTACTGTAAATAGACCTAACTATATATACACCTGAGTGCTACAAAATTCAGGGATTTTGTTCTGTAATGCTTAGGAATCTTAAATAAATAAAGCTTTTCTTTTTTTTTTTTTTTTTAAATGTTTTTAAACTAACCACTTCCTGAAACAGGCTAATGTTCTACGTCATGTTGTTAAGCTACATGATTTTGCAATTGCTGCTGAATTGCATTTGATGAAGACAGGCCGTTTTCATGCTCAAATTGGCTACTTAAGTATCACATGCACTATAAAAGCAAGTCATCAATGAGCTGTATAGTGCTAGAAGAGTAGTTCACTATATGTTCCTCATGAAGATCCTTAAACTGTCTGTTCTCATGATAAAGTAGTGAATTGTGTTCCAACTTTTGGCTACAGATGTACATTAAATTACTTCTAAACCAGCTTTTATGCTATATGACATTAAATAATACTGTGATTAAAAAAAGTGTTAACCAAACAGGCATGGCCTATGTTCTCACCTACTCACCAGTAATTGTTCAGGGTATTGTCACAATACTGACCCTCAGATTCAGAAGCATGCCATTTAATTCAGAACGTACATGCAAAAAAAATTTGATTTATTTGAAAGCTCTTGAGACACTGTGTGTGATTGCAGTCTTGTTACTACAGATTTGTACAGACTTTGCCATCTTTGCTAGGCTGAAATGGCTCAGCATCCATCTTGTTTCTAAGCCTGTTTGGGATTAATTAGCTAGTCGTTCTTGGGACTGTGGCTCCTGTAGACTGCCATCATTGCTACAGGGTATGTGAGTTTCTTCACATGTTGTCAAAACTCAGACATTTACAATCAAGAAGCATGCAGTGAAGTGCTGGGGTTGAGGAGAGGTGTTTTGAGCTCTATGTTTTGTGTAGTTGCTTGGTTGGCAGAGCACTAACCAACTTACTGAGTGGTTAGGCTCTAGTTGTGCCTGGGGATCTTCAAACACAGAGCTCCTTGTGTGCTAGCTGCGTGCTCTCAACACTAGGATGGAGCTATGTTCTGCACTTCCGATGAACCTCTGGTATATAAACACGAATGGAAATTTTGTATGGTTAGAGCATAAACAAGAAGCAGCAGGATCTGTCACCTGGGGAGGTGGGTATTCCTTTGGGAGGGCAAAATTCAGTCTTCAGGTCCCTGCTGCGTGGATTCTTTGTACATTTTGCATTCAGGGTCACCAAGTAAAGCGTTTATGGAGTAATGACATCAGGGACTTTCACTTCCCAGATGAGCGCTCCAAAAATGTGTCATGCTGCCACTTCCTCTTGTTACCATTGTCTTTTCTTTGTAAAGTCCTCTGTCCCAAAAAGAGTGCCTTAGTGGGCTTAATGCAGATAGAGGCCTTAATCTTCAAATCCCAGTTAGCGTAACTACTGCATCAAAGCTGCAGGTGTCTGCTTTAGTCATGGAGAGAGGCAGGATCACAGACACCCATCTTCGAAGTTTGCACTGGTGAGTGTAAGAACCATTCTGTATTGGCAGATGAGAAGTCTGTCCTGCGCAGCGCTCTGGTTGCAGCCCCTCACTTCCCACCTCAAGGGGGGCTGTAAGTTTCTTCCCAAAGCATTCTAGATTCCCCTGTACCAAGCAGTACCTAAGCTTCTTGGTAACTGCAGGATTGAGTGTTTTTTGAAGTACTGCTTTCCCCATGGTGTCTTCTGCAGCAAGATTTGTTTGGAATTTACAGGTCATAAAATTCACTCTCTGCATCCTTTTCTTCAGTATATGTTTAAAACCTTACACTCTTCATTGTTTCCTCTATCATCTTGATTATTACGTTATCAAATCTCTGTCTGAACTCCACCACTGTCCCTATCAGTAGCTGTGGTTATTGGAACTGCTCTTTAAATAATTTTGTCATAAAGTTGTGTATAGTAAAAGCTTTGCTGTTCAGGAATGATGTGCGTATTTCTCAGCCTCTGATTCAAGATACTTTGTTGTCTCGAAAATTCTGTTTTGTAGATAGTGCTGTCTTAGTCACACAACCTTCTTTGTCTGTGCCTTGAGAGGAATAAAAAAACAGTTATTATGGAGGTACTCTTCCCTGTTTGGTCTTTTAAGCCATTTTCTCCAGCTGTCTCTGTCTCTTAAGTGCCATATATGTAAGCTGGGATTATTTATGTTTTTTACACTGCTAGATACTTTGCATTCTGTTGCTATGATCTCCTTAAACTCTGTGTGTTGTCACTTGTAGCAGATATTAGCAAAGTTTCACAACAGTTTTATCTGTGGTCTGGTCTGTTTCTCAGAAGTTCTTGAAGGTGACCTTGGATGCGACACAGGTGGTTTTAGGAAATGTATTGGTAAGGTGGTCATTCTGGTTTCAATGATAGTCTTCTGAAGAACAGGTAGTCTTTAGGGGAAGTCCTGAGTTGTGATGACAGTACTTGTAACAATCTGAAGATTGACATGGTCTTCATTGTGTGAGAGATCCTAGAACCAACCTGAAAATTGTTTCAGCACAAAAATAGTTGCTTCTGCTGTGGACAGAATTATGCTTCTGCATTGTAGAGCTCTCTGAGCATCTTGAACATTACCAAGAACACTTTAAGTCTCATGAATGCAGATGTCACTCCTCTATTTCATCAGATACTTACAGTTTTCTGATGTGCCAGTCTTTTTGATTCAAGACAGACTTAAGGCCGTGAGAGATCTGACCCAGTTCATGAATGCCACTCCACTTTCAGGGTGAAATCGTCCACATCATATAGCAGAATGTATCTGCTTCCTTCTTCATACCAGACTATATCTCTGAGGCTCACAAACCTGTTTCATTTGGTTTTTGCACACTCTATGCAATTATATTCTCAGTTTATGAGTGAGAGTTTCTTTTCTTTTAGTTTTCAGACAGGTAGATAATTCTGGACAGTGTCTTTGGGAAAATATCCATTAAGTTCTTCTGTTAATGCAGATTGATTGTGACTGCCATGTCACTGTCAGGCTAGAGACTTACATGGGCAATCTGGTAGCTCGGGACTGTTGATCTCAGTAGAAAACTTATGAAGGATGTTCTGAAGTTCAGAGCTGTGAGAAACTCACAAGAGTATTTAAAGATTTGTTTTCACAATCATAACATTCAGACAGTGATGTTTACCGCCAGCAGGCTGTATGTGAGTGAGCCAAGTGCTGAGATTGCTTTACCCTGCAGAAATGCAGAATACTGTTGAACTGGCTTCAAATTCATTTGGCAGGGAAGCAAAATAGTCTTGCAGGTGGTAGATTGAATTATTCCTCTGATCTCCATGAGTAAACTCCAATTCAGTAACTAGAGTTGGGAATGGGGTTGCTTTGAGGTGGACCTATTTACATCAGATGGCATCAAGAAATGGCAGATTTTTTTCTCTCTTACCATCCAGTGCCTTGGATCAGACACGATCCTGGTCATAGAGAAAGGTGTAGACTTTCCTTCTGTTTCGTAAATACTGATCACGGTCAGGCAAGGTAGTAACTTCCCAGGCCTTGAAGGTTCTGGTGTCTGGAGGTTATCTGTCAGCTGTCTCTCACTGAAGAGTTCAAGAAATATATTCCCCTCCTAGATCTGTGACTGAGAAATCTGAAGCATTAGGGAGTTTCAGTGTGCTTCGTTCCAAGCCCTAAAATACTGGACAGGAATGTCATTTCTTGTTTCTGTGGTGCTGCCCCTTGCCACTACTTCAGGTTAGGAGGTGTAGATAGATAGTCAGACAAGAAGCTGGGCTTAAAATAGAGCAGAAATCTTTGTAAACAAAAATACCATTTGTAATTTATTATTTGTTTTAATTAAGGAAATATACATGTAATGAGATTCTAAGAGTCAGCCATGTGCGGTATCCATTGCAGGTGTTTGATCTGGAGTTAGAAATAAAACAGCCCTTTGTAGGGTTATTCACTTTTACTGCTCTCTTGAGAACCTGTGTAAAGGAAACTCCTCTGTCATTAAAGGTGCAAGACTTGTATGGTTGATTAATTTTCTCAAACACGGAACAGCAAATATTAAGTCTGCTTTACTAATCATTGTTTTCAATGAAAGGCTTATAGGATGCTTATAAATTAAATTACAAGAACAGAATTCTGCATTTTTAATTTAATTAAATTAAACATACAGCACATATGCCCTGAACTGGAAATGCATTCTGTATTGCATGGTTTTTATTTGAACATCTGTTCGGCATAGCAGTAATTTAAAAGTTTTCTTTCCCTCTCCCTTCAGCCATACAAGCAATCCTGATTTGCACTGGAACATAGTTCAGATGGAAAACTATTAGAGGGAAAATCAACATTCTTTTTGTATAAAGCTGGAAAAGTAATTTTTTTAAGCCGTGCTGAAATGTAAGAAGAACACTTCTAAACAGGCTATCTAACGTAAAAAGATTTATTATTTTGGACTAAAAGTTAGCATGTCAAGACACATGACACTTTAAAAAAACATTTTTTCAATCTCAGAAAATGCAGATAATGAAAGCACATGGTTTTCTTAAATTCGATGCATTCTCATGAAGTTGATTATGCTTAAGTCATCTGTTACTGATTTATTTGCACTTGTTTGAATTAATACAAGCAGCAAATAGAGGTAGCTGAATGACATTCTTTTTTCTTTTAATGGCTTATATATCCATTTTCCTACCCAAGCTTTCTCTAGTAAACTAAGACCTCTGAGTTATTTAATTGTTTTAAGAACAAAGGTGAATCACTTTTGCTTCCCTTCCTGACCAGGTCTTGCATTTTCCATTCAAGTTCTTTCTAATGATACACTGCTTCTTTGGAACCAGTTGAACCTTAATCCTCTCAGACAGTTCCCTCCTAAGTCACTGTTGTTATTTCCTGAAACTCAGAACTTGCAGGGAACTGTATCTGCTGCAGTCCAGTCACCTGTGTTTCAGTGTAGCTTCTTGAGACTACTGTGGATGTTTTCCTAGTACAGGGGTGGGATGCATGCGTCTGTGCTTTGGGCAGTCTGTGGGAAGAGCATGGATGGGTGCAGTAGGGAAGGGAGCTATCCATAGTAAGTGTTGTTAACGTCTCGTATACTTAGATTAGGACCATGTCCTATGGATTTTATGTAGTTAATTGTGTATTAATGTTTCTCTGGTCTTCATGAGCACCCTGTCGGCATGATATCAAAGCATTATATTCTGTACTGACAAAGTTCAGCAAGTGTCTGTAGGACTGTAAAAGGACTCAGAGGAAAGCTTGGTTCCTACTGCCTTGGCTGTAGAACCCCTTATCTCTGTAAGTTGGTTATTATCAATAAAATAAAATGCATTTATACAGCATTATTGTTTCATTAGCATCCAAAAGTCGCTTTAGTTTTATGTTCATATAAAATATTAAAAAAAAAGACCCTGGAAGATTATTTAGATAGGCAAAACCAAATATTAAGCCATTATTAGTATTAGTAATAATTTGTGATGATTCCAGTAAGAATTTCCGTCCTACTGGTCATTGAACAGGTGCTAGACCTTTTTTGAACTGCTTTACAAACTTTCAGCTATAAGTTGAAATGTATTTCAGTGTTGAGCAAAATCATACTGATACATGTTTTCTTTCCCCTCCCCTTGTTTACCAGGATGGTACGAAACAAAAGCGAGAGCGGAAAAAGACTGTGTCATTTAGCAGTATGCCAACTGAGAAAAAGATCAGCAGTGCGAGTGACTGTATAAACGCGATGGTTGAAGGCTCTGAGCTCAAAAAGATTCGATCCAACTCTAGGGTGTACCACAGATATTTTCTTTTAGACGCAGACATGCAGTCTCTACGCTGGGAACCTTCCAAAAAGGATTTGGAAAAAGCAAAGATTGATATCAAATCAATCAAAGAAGTAAGAACAGGAAAAAATACAGATATTTTTCGAAGCAATGGAATATATGACCAGATATCAGAAGACTGTGCATTTTCAATTATATATGGAGAGAACTATGAATCACTAGATCTTGTTGCTAACTCAGCAGACATTGCAAATATTTGGGTTACTGGCTTAAGATACCTGATTTCTTATGGAAAACATACTCTAGATATGATAGAAAGTACTCAAGATAATATGCGGACTTCATGGCTTTCACAAATGTTCAGTGAATCAGATGTAAATAATTTGGGACATATACCCCTGTGTAATGCTGTACAGTTTATAAAAGACTTGAATCCTGGTTTAAAGACTAATAAAATTGAACTAAAATTCAAGGAGTTACATAGATCCAAGGAAAAAACTGGTACTGAAGTTACAAAAGAAGAGTTTATTGAAGTTTTTCATGAGCTTTGTACCAGACCTGAAATCTATTTCCTGTTGGTTCAGTTTTCAAGCAATAAAGAATTTCTAGATACCAAGGACCTCATGATGTTTTTGGAAGCGGAACAGGGTATGGCACACGTCACTGAAGAAATAAGCCTTGAAATAATTCAGAAATACGAGCCAGCCAAAGAGGGACGGGAAAAGGGTTGTCTTTCTATAGATGGGTTTACAAATTACCTTACTTCACCAGACTGCCACATATTTGATCCAGAACATAAAAAAGTTTGTCAAGATATGAAACAACCTTTATCTCATTATTTTATAAATTCATCTCATAATACATACTTGATAGAGGATCAGTTTCGAGGGCCTTCTGACATCACAGGTTACATTCGTGCTCTTAAAATGGGTTGTCGAAGTGTTGAACTGGATGTATGGGATGGTCCAGATAATGAGCCTGTGATTTACACAGGTCATACAATGACATCGCAGATTGTCTTCCGTAGTGTGATTGATATTATTAACAAGTATGCATTTTTTGCTTCAGAATACCCTCTTATTTTGTGTTTAGAAAATCATTGTTCTATTAAGCAGCAGAAGGTGATGGTACAACACATGAAGAAGATTTTGGGGGACAAACTACATACACAGTCTCCAAACATTGAAGAGTCTTATCTTCCATCACCAGAATCGCTTAAAGGGAAAATACTAGTTAAAGCAAAGAAGCTTTCTTCTAATTGTTCTGGACTAGAGGGAGATGTTACAGATGAAGATGAAGGAGCAGAAATGTCACAGAGAGTAGGAAGAACAACAAAACTCGATGATGGGAAAACGATTTCAGCTCTGCAAAGAACTCTCTGAGTTGGTAAGCATATGTAAATCAGTTCAGTTCAAAGAGTTTCAGGTTTCATTTCAGCTCCAGAAGTACTGGGAAGTGTGCTCGTTTAACGAAGTGCTTGCTAGCAAATATGCCAATGAAAACCCAGGAGACTTTGTAAATTATAACAAACGTTTTCTTGCCAGAGTTTTCCCCAGTCCTATGAGGATTGACTCTAGTAATATGAATCCCCAGGACTTTTGGAAATGTGGTTGTCAGATAGTAGCAATGAACTTCCAAACGCCTGGCTTAATGATGGATCTTAACATTGGTTGGTTTCGACAAAATGGAAACTGTGGCTATGTCCTTCGTCCTGCTATCATGAGAGAAGAGGTATCCTTCTTCAGTGCAAATACGAAAGACACAGTGCCTGGAGTTTCGCCTCAGCTGCTTCATATTAAAATCATTAGTGGGCAAAACTTTCCTAAACCCAAAGGATCAGGTGCCAAAGGTGATGTTGTGGATCCTTATGTCTATGTTGAAATACATGGCATCCCTGCGGACTGTGCGGAGCAAAGGACGAAAACTATGCATCAGAATGGAGATAATCCAATTTTTGATGAAAGTTTTGAATTTCAAATAAATTTACCAGAACTAGCTATGGTGCGTTTTGTAGTACTGGATGATGATTACATTGGGGATGAATTTATCGGGCAATACACTATTCCCTTTGAGTGTCTACAGACTGGTTATCGACACGTTCCTCTGCAGTCTTTAACTGGTGAAATTTTAGCACATGCTTCCTTATTTGTGCATGTAGCCATTACTAATCGAAGGGGTGGTGGGAAACCTCATAAGCGGGGCCTCTCTGTGAGGAAGGGCAAGAAATCAAGGGAATATGCTTCTATGAGAACACTATGGATTAAAACGGTAGATGAAGTGTTCAAGAATGCTCTCCAACCTATTCGGGATGCCACGGATTTGAGAGAAAATATGCAGGTACAGTTTTTATGATGAATTTATCAGTTTTTATGTATAATTTTTATTATTATGCATATGGCGTATGTGTTTTTTAGAGCTGTGCTGTGTTTTCTAAGTTACGTTAATAAAATCTAATGCTGAACAGCTTTAAATATGGATGCGAGAGCAGCCTTTTAGGTGGTGCTGACCACTGAAGTACTTGGGTGCATATGCATGTTTTGTTGAATGTGAACTGGAAATATGTCTCTAGTGTTAGAACTCAAGCCTGTTGATTACTCACATGTCTTTGAAGGAATATTATGTATGTTAGAGGAAAGTATGGCAATATTTTAGTTTTCGAAAATTAAGTTAAATAGAAATGCAGGAGGCAAATGTAGCTCATAGAAAGAGGAGACTTCACTGCATATTAAAAAAAATTCTGTCCATTAAAATATGTTTAGCACAGGTTTTATTTTTTCCTTATTCCCAACAGAAGACAGTACTTTCAGAATGACCATTTGCTTTCCATGATCCTTCCTAGCAATGGAAGAAGTTACCTTACTTTAAAGGTCACATTTAGTAAATATATTGAATTTCAGGGAAAAGTACAGGCTGAGGTGTGTGGGGTTTTTTTTTTTTTTTGTGTGTGTGTTTGTTTGTTTTTTGTTTTTTTTTTTGTTTTTGTTTTTTTTTTACCTCAAGCTGTAGAACCCAAGAGATCCCACATCAAAAATTTTGGAGGGCATTTTTTGGAGATTCTAGTGAAGATTCCAGGTAAATAAACACTTGTGGATCTAGATTAAAGTGAGCTGTACAGTTTTATTTTATTTAATAAAGCGTTTAACTGTCTATAAACTTCTGATGGAATACTAGCAGTGATAAATAGAATTCAGTATAATAATTTCAAATGAAATGACCTATTAAATCATCTTACTCTTACATAATATTAAGGGGAAACTGATTAGTGGAAATGTCTGAGACTTGATTCTGGATTTTAAAGGCACATAAGTGTAGATAAATTTTCTTCATGAATAGTCTTACGTTGAAGAAATTTTAATAGTAATACAGTTTTAAAACTAGTTTTTCTTTGTATGAAAGAAGATACTGGTACAGCATTATGAAGCACTCTCATTCCACTTGGTGTATAAAATCGCTATACTAAAAGATTATTAAAAAATATGGGGGTGATAGTTTGGCTTATATATGTTTCACATTATGGGCTACACATGAAGTGAACTTTACCTGTAGTTAGCCTATTGAAGGCTAGAATTCTGTCATATAAAGGATACTGTATTTTAAGATACCTTTCAAGGAAGAACTGAAGCTAAGATTTGAGGAAACAGTGAAAACATAGTTTTCGTAGCTACTTTAAACTTTACTGTGCATGCTGCAGTGTTTTCCAGAACTGATATAATGGAAAACAGGCTCTATGGTGTGGTTTCTTTGAACATGAGGTATTAAAAGGTACTTTATGATTTTGCTCTGTTAATTTGAAAGTTGTGCTGTCAACTAAATTCATCATTATTATCTCTCAAAATGCTATGAAGAAGATACTTTGGGTAGATGAGTGAATATTAGTTTTGCATAGTTTTACTGATGGATTATATAATGTGCACAATTTAAACTCTGTAACAACAGTTTTACAGTTAGTAACTAAACCACTCAATTAAAATTAATATCAATGTATGGGAGGGAGTGTGAGATTTGTTTAATTTCTATATTAATGAAATTTTGCATTATAAATTATTATGATTTTTATGATACAGAAATAATGTCCCCACGAGACAGATTATAAAGGGCAAAGTTGTTTTTTTAATATAAGAAAGAAAAAATATAAAAAAGAAAGTGTGCAACAGTGAGTTCAATGGTTTGTCTAAATCTGTGTACAAACAGCTGTCCTTTTTTCTTCCTTGTTAGATACTACATTACAGTGACAAAAACTGATGTCATAACTTGTTAGATATTAATCACTGATAAAAATATAACATGAGCGATTAAACTGGATGTGATGGCTGTAGTTCTGTCCTGCCTGTTAATTAGTTAATATGTATATTCCCTGGGTCCTTGTTAACCTCTCTGTGTAAAATTGTTCATAATGGCTTACCCATGATGTTTATCTCAAACAAAATGCATTTGAATGAACTTCCCAATGTCTGTATTTTGAACTGTGTAATTACTGTCATTAAGGTGTAGTCCAGTTAATAAAAGTAGTTTCTGTTTCCTGGACATTTACTAATGCTACTAAACATTTACTTAAAGTACACTGGAAGTGACTGTAGTAGGTGTAATTTAGTATTCACATAATTTTGCATGAATATGTTATATATGCGTATTTTGAAGTCTACTTCAGGTATTTTGTCTCATAAAGGGACAGCAAAATATTTCACATTTGATTCCTGTTTGCATTAAGGTTGGCATTATGTCTCTCTAAGAAGTTTATCCACAAATGGGTCTTACCATGCCAGCAAAACGGAAAGTGGTTTTGGTTAAAATAAAAATCTGTGTCCTAAAACTCAGACACTCAGCTTGGATAAGATGTGAGAGAAAGGAGAACTGAGCACATTTGTAGCTTAAGTATACCATGTTTTTTGTTTTTCTTACAGGAACACAAACTCCAGACCTGCCATAGGTCACCAGCTCCCACTTGGTACAAAAATCCTAAATTTGTAACAGTGTTGAGAATATTCCCATCATGGAATTTCAGTGGCTACTTGGAGTCGTATTGTATTTCTAATACTGAAAATTTTATTCAACTTTAAATGTATAATTTTATATGCTACCATATTGGATATAAAGTACAACTATAATAAATTTTAGGGAAAGGTACAAAATTGTTTTTTTATATTAAAGTACCTTAAAAATTCGCTTAAGTATGATTCTGTGATAGGAATGACACAGGTAGTGGAGTGCTGGGTTTGTGAGGCACACCAAATGGGAGCCAGCAGATCCACAGCATGTCTGGACTGTAGTTCGGGTATGTTTAAAGTTACAAATGGGCTGAATTCCTCTTTCCACTTCACTTTGCTTATTTGAGGCATTGAGCACCTAATATTTTGTTTCTCTCAAAGGCGTTTTAAAAATTGCTTAGAAATGTCTTTTAGAATTTTTCAGGATATATATCCAGTATGTTTTAGAATTCATTTATTTGCATGGTTAATTTGAGTATGAGTACGAGACCAGACATACTTGTTCTAAATAGATTTTTCCTGTGCCAAGTATTGAATCCTGTTTGAATTTTTTATATTTTTGGCAAAATGTGTGTGTAATATTGGTTACTTTGGGAAACTGCTAATTCTTCAGGGAAAAGCTGTGGTAATTCCATGTTGTAGCTCAAATGTAACAGTGAAATATTTTACCTGAAAGAATGAGACATTAATATTGATATTTAACTGTAAAGGAAACTCTTTCTTTCCTTTTTGCAGAATGCAGTAGTTTCATTCAAAGAATTATGTGGCCTCTCTCCTGTAGCAAATCTTATGCAGTGCATTTTGGCAGTGTCTACACGCTTGGTTGGGCCTGATAATACACCCTTGGTAGTACTGAATCTCAATGATCAGTATCCGACTATGGAGCTCCAAGGGATTGTTCCAGAGGTCTTGAAAAAGATTGTAACAGCATATGACATGGTGAGTAGTCCTTTGTGGTTATTTTATATGCTATTTGAAAGACTTTATTTTTATAATATACAGTACTGTGCCTGTTTTGAAAGGTCATTTTAACCTGTGACTTTCCTATTTTGTGCTTTGTTATGTGTGCTTGAAAGTCATTCCCATGAATTTACAGCAACTGATGGTGTTTTCATATTGGGTAAAACATAATGGTTAATACACTGCATGCAAATATGTGTTTGTACACTTCAGAAGGCAAAGTAGTTGCAATCAAGAGGATTTAACATGAAGAGGATATGTTAATTCACCTGTTCTGTAGTAACTCTAAACTTTTTGCATATCTATAAACCTCTTACATTAATATCCTACTTTACATTTTCCAGTTTGTGGACCTTGATTTCTTTCGGCTTTGACTCAACATAGAATAGAAAAATGTCAGGAACTGCTTTTAATTTTAATTTTATAAGCAACTTGAAGTGTTAAATGCTACACACTCTTTTTCATTTTCCATTGCTATATCTTTCTTATAGATCTCATTTGATTAGGCATTTTTATATCTGTAAGCAGATGTAATGTTAACATCAGCCTTATACTTCAGTAAGTACATAAATTGCCTTTTTAGAGACTGGAAATTAAATATTTTGCAAGAAGGAAGGAAGAACTAATACACTGAGAAATACCTGTTTACATCTGCCTTGCATTAATTTAAAGTACAGAAGAAAGATCCAGATGAGTGTGATTTGAAATGTCCATCTTACTTCCACTGAAGTAATCTGGCACGGAGTAATTTTGCCTTTATTTTTTTATTTAACTATTTCTTTAATTTGGAAATTTCTTTAATAAGGAAACATTTCTAGGATAATTTTGCATGAATTTTGTGCACTAAAATGAGAAACCTCAACTGGCAGGATCAAGTTCCTGTTTTAAAAACAGTCCTTGCTATTTAAAGAAAGAAAATGAAGGGAAAGAAACCATAGATATCGTATATATCTTATAAACTGCTTTCTAAAGACAAAGTAGCTTTAGAATAATGCTATACCAGAATCCAAAAAGCACTCATTGGTAATTAGCAATTTAGGTAGAGTTTATGAAGTTGAGTGATGATGTAAATACAACAGAATTTAATTGGAATACTAGCACAGTTAGAAGAAAGTGGTATATCTCTTAGTGGTAGCTTATAGGATATCACTATAATCAGGATGCAAACAGGCCTGATTGTTGGGATTACACCTGTAACATGTATGTAATTAAGTTCTGTCTTGTTGGAGGTGTCTCTACCTGCAGTTTGTTCTGATACGGTGATGCTGCTTGTTAGTTATTAAGCTATTCCAGATAATTAAAATCTTTGTGTTGTCTGAATTAAATATTTTGTTTGAATGTCACTTAGAGGTGACTTATAACTCCAGAAATCTTTACAATCCAAATTTGGTTTGCTCTTTGTCTTTCACATACATTTTTCTCCCCAACATCCTGTAGTCTACACATGATTTGAATATTTGTTTACTTTAGAAATCAATAGAATATTTATTTAGTGGCATGTTCAAAGCATTTTTCCATCTTCTCTTGCTTAAGGGATCAAGACTCAATTTCATACAAAAGCAAAGAGTATGATAGTGCTTCTAGCTCTAAATGGTATTGAAAATAAGTAAAAATTAACATTATTTTTGTCAAATAAAAGTTGTAAATTAAAATAATGAGATGCATTTCAATTTGTGGAAGTTTGGTCTTGCCAATACTCTTCTCCAGTTTGACAAAAGGTGTGAAGCAATTAAAAGCTGTAGGGCATGCTGAAAAATTAAGTCAGCCATGGGAGCCATACTGATAGCTCTTGTTTCGGAAGTCACATTATGAAGCAGTGGGAGACATCCATGTTATCTTTCACTCAAGAAGAGGAAAATAGATGCGAAGCCATTTAGCTCATATACTGGTATTTGCTATAGTGGCAGATGTTTAGAGTGATGCTATCATAGATAGTGTTTTTTTTGTGTGGCTTTGGTGTCAATTAATATAGTGAGCCCTCAAAATGACACATTTAATATTAATGGTTGGTTTTGGCTTGGGGATTTTTTTGGCATCAATAATTAGAAGTGGGTGTAAAATTCAGCTTACTAATGAGAAGCCTTATCCAGAATTACGAAAGGGTAGATGTACTGTTGAAGTAACTTGTCCTATTTTCTGTTGGCTTGGGCCTCAATATAGGTCAAAATGATGTAATTATATTCTTCCAGTGTGTCAAGTACTGTGAGTATGAAATGATGTTGATAACTGAGATTGTGTTAAATGTTTATTAAATAAACTTTGGTTAGTACCATAAATGCATAGACTGTCATTACCATGTGTGCATTCTCAATGTGGCACACGTGATATTCTCAAAGTTCCGCTGTTTCAGAATCACAGTATGTTTGGCTAATAAAGGTATTCTTATTTGTCAAAAATACTTTCCTTTTTGTAAAATGATAATAAACATAGAAATATGCAGCCAAGATTTTTAGTTATTCAATATTAGTTTACATTGGGAGTGCAAAGTGAGAAAGGATGTAAGACCTTGACAGTGGAACAGTCAGTCCACATTGACATAGTTACAGCAGAGTGCAATACTGCAGCGGCACATGGAAAGGTGAGAATATCTTCAGTGTAGCACAGGTACATGTATTTTTTAAAGAAACAGTGAGACAAATTATAATTTGTCATATCACTGATACTTGGGTTTTTTACATGTAAACAACACATAATGCTTTCTTAAATTGTCAGCGTTCACTATTACATTAGAGGAGGAGATATAAGTGATAAAGGCTAGTACTATTCATAGGTTAAAATACTGTCTTTTTTAATTTAATGATTAATTTATCACCAGCATTATTGGAAGCAGAAGTTTACCCAGGAAATAAAAGGATCTTTTGCTTTTATCCATGTTGTAGGAGCTGGGGTGTCTTTTCAGAATAATGAAAAACAAATATAACGAGGAATTTTTGAGAAAGACAGAAGTTTAAGTTGTGTGTTTTTCTCTAGCTTCTTCATGCTCCTGAGTATATTCCACTCTAACATCTTTTCACTGTTTAACAATGTTTTATTTTTCCCTCTCCTTCATGAACTTCAGCTTCCTTTATGTGATACTTCATCATACACTCTGTTGGTGTCATCACACCCATCACTGATCAGTGCTGCAGACTGAAGCTTGGAGTTAAGGCAAGTGCCTCTTCCACACCATTGCATGTTTTTTTTTCTTTTTAAATGTCCTATGACCTTTAAGATAAACAGTAACTAAACCATAAAATGTTATGCTATGGCAAGAGAGAAAAAAATTTTCTCATCCTAAGTCTGCAGCATTACTCAGTGGTGAGTATAATAGCACTGCAAAGATATGCTAGAGGATCATAAAAATGAAGCTAGATATTGCTGAGAACTTGACTTTCTCTGTCTGCCCTTAGTGGAGGATGAAGTGTCCCATCCCGTCTGATGAAGATAAGGTCTTCTGAACTTTGCAAGCAAGCATTTACTTCTAAGAGGAAAGCTAACACAGAAAAGGCAGAGAACTGTACCTGTGTGAAACAAGATAAAGTAATGCTGCTACAGTAATAAGGATTAAATGCTATTAAATCCTAATTAGATAATGCTGCTAGATCCATTTTCCCCATGGTTTCTGGTGGTGTGTTTTGTTATTTTTTTTAAATGTTGAGGTTATGTTGTAATTCAAAATATCTGCAGACTACAGGATAGGAAGTCTGATTCAAATGGAGTCCAATAAGATAAATAGATTTTGTATGCACACCCTAGGGATAAGGTCGAGAGCGGGGCTGTGTTTATTGGTGGTAGGAGGTGTGAGATCATGAAAATGAGAGGTATTAAAAGACAGCAAAGCTAGTAAACTGGAAAGCACCACGTAACTGGTGATTAGTAGCTCTATAGTAAGCTTAAATCCAGTTACCTTATTGTTGGCTCATTTCAGCTACTGACTCAATAAACAGACTGCATATGCAATCATGTGGAAGTTAACTTCATGTTATGGAGTTGCAAATTTGGCTGATGGCATAAATTAAATATGATAGCCTATATTTTGAACTTGAAAAGGTCCATCCAGTTGGGAATTAGATAGTTTGACACTATACCTTGAAGAGTTATAGACTGGACTGTTACTAGTAGAGCTTGTTAAAAGACTGTCTAAAAAGGATGGATCAAGGTTTTGGTAAATTTGGTAAAATTATAGTAGTCCTCTCATACTTCAGCTGCTGCTCAAACCCCTAAATGCTCTTTACCTTTAAAATTAATCTTGAAAAACTTTCTTCTAATCTCTAACCTAAACCTCCCCTGGTTTTAAACAAAGACAGGGGAGGTTTAGGTTAGAGATTAGAAGAAAGTTTTTCACACAAAGGGTGGTGGCACACTGGAACAGGTTGCCCGGGGAGGTCGTGGATGCCCCATCCCTGGAGGAATTCAAGGCCAGGCTGGATGTGGCTCTGAGCAGCCTGGTTTAGTGATTGGCGGCCCTGCATATGGCGGGGGGGTTGAAACTAGATGATCACTATGGTCCTTTTCAACCCAGGCCATTCTATGATTCTGTGATTCTATGATATCAATATAGATGAATGGGGTGGGACACTTTTGTGTTGGACATGTTGGAATGAAGCTCGTAATTCTGAAGGAAGCAAAGAATACTTCCATTGCCTCTTTCACAGGGCCTAAAAAAGAATGATTAGCAGATCTGTTTTGAGTTATGCTTAGCTCATAACATCTGTATTAGTTACCTTGTTGTTGATGTAGGTCCTTGGTTGTGGTTACTTTTCAAATACATTAAGAGGTATTTCAGTCATTATGCTGTAGTTATAGAATTGTATCTTGAGAGACCAAGTAGATGCAGACTTTTCCACTTCATCTCAGCTTCTTATGTGCCAGAGTTATTCAGGTGAGAAGCCTTTGTTCTACAAATTACCCTTTGAGGTTGCAAACTTCTGGGATAACCAAAAAATACTAAATCCAGTGCTGGTAATAACCAAATTGTCTCCTAAAACATAGTGAGTGAATAGGTTACTTTAACTCTTGTGTAACTTTCTTTTGATCTAAATACTCAATTTCTGATTGTTGCAGAGAAGGCTGAGTTCAAGATGGTCACCAGTCTCCTGTAATCTAACTCAGTCTCTGGATCTCATGTGGTTTTAAATCATGTGATAGCACCTGTCCACTATCTGCTTTGTGCACCTGAAGAAAATTCAGGTTTTTCTATTTGGTACCTTTTCTGAGGAATATGTGATTGTCATAGACTGTGATAGCTGTGTTCTGTTTCCTGGTTGATTCAGAATGTTGTTCTTGAGCCCATGTCTTCTGGAGTCCAGCTCCATGGGTGTTCCATGTTACAATTTAACTCTTGGCATCATTTGGCTTATAAAACAAAGAACTTAGGCTTTGCACAGAAGATTAAATTATAGAATCATTAAGGTTGGAAAAGACCTCAAGCTATTATTCCTTGCTTTTATACTTAAGAGCATAACTGCATAAAAACAAGTAACCTTGTTAAAACAAAAAGGTAAGAGAAGTAGTCAACAGACATCATAGACACTCTAAAAATACCACACAGAGGGCTTGGGGTAAATATGTACCACTTGCAAAAAACACTTGAGGAGGACAAAAAGGAGTAGGTGCTGTTCAAAAGAAGGCATCTTCCAAAAAGCTGAAGTCACATGAAAATGAGGAAGATAGGGTAGATACTTAACCCTGCCATGGTTAAATAAAAAATATAAGAAAGCTGACAGTGAAGAATTTCAGAAATTATCTGCACGGAGTTAAAAGTAACAGAACTTCTTGTCTGAAAACCAGAAACAGGAAGCGTGTCGAAGAGTGTGTATGACCACTAGTTGATCAAAGTATAAATGGAAGCCCCAGGAAAAGAAATAAAGCCACAATACTAAATTAGTTTTTGCACCCATTTACCTGTGGAGAATTCATCTCTAACTGAAATGCCGATAGAAGATATTACACAGGAAAGGGAAAATCAATGAGAAAAAAATTACCAGAAAGAGGTGATATTTATTTAAGGGTTCTGGAAGATCTCAATAGTTGATATATCCAAACTGCTAATTTTTGTGTGTATCCTCTCACTTTAAACTGACTATCAAAGTTGTTAGTGTGGTGCCAGTGTTTAAGGAGGTTTCCAGGGAAGATCAAGAAATTACAGATCAGACAGGCTGACATCTGTACTGTGAAAATGAGTAGAAAGTGTTTTGAAGAAGAAAATTAGAGTAAACATGGAGGAACCATGTCGTGTTGGGGAAGAGTCAATACAGCTTTTATAAAGTGAAGAGCTCATTAATCTCTTGAAGTTCTTCGAAGTCAAGAAGTGTGTAGACACAGAAGATTAGTCTGGTTAGGTTATCCAAAAGCATTTGACAAAGTCCCTTTGAAATGCTCATATTGAAATGAAGTTAGTGTTAGATTTTTAGCCTTTTATAATTCTTAGCTCTTCTCTGATAGCTGGAGTAAATTTTGAACTTAACCTGATGTTCCAACAGGAAAAGAACTGTTTGAGACAGTTGCTTGTGTTGATTTTTGCATTAGGGTATGTTTTTCCAGTAAGTAGATTAGAAATAGTAGACGTAGTTCCAAAAACTTTGATCTAGCTAACATAGCGAAGTACTTTTGAAGATGTATGACTTAATGATGCTGCCAGATTTGCAAAGATCATCAAGGTGTGAGATATGTATGTGCTTAAACAACTTTCTCAGTCTTAGTGGTGGATTGTTATAAAGTGTGTTAAAACAGTAGTTTCAGAGTTGGCAATATAAATGCAATATTTAAATACTGATAACACACACTGTCTCACTATTTCCATTATCGCCTCTGGCTTTGTACAGTTTGTTTACTTTCGTTGTCAAGTCCCTGCAGAGTTAGAACTGTCTTTATTTAGATAATAAATGGATACGGTTCAGTGATGAAGAGATCTAGGGGAAAACATACATCATTCATTGCAATGTAACACTGCAAATACCCCAGGTAATGGTTTTTGTCACACTTAATAAATGATAATAATTCTAGATCCTGGTTTTTGATGTGAATTTAAATAGTTACTGATTGTGTGTTTGTTAATCTGTCAGAAAAACTGATGGAAAACAAAGTATTATTGGAAAATATAGTGTATAGCTTGGGCAATTTCTTCAAAAAGAGTTATGTTGCTTATTATCAGTTTTTATTTTCCTGTTTTATAACAGGACAGTTATTCTAAACTGAAGGTTGCAATTATGCTTCCAAAAACAGAGTTGCAGATGATAACCTCAGCTTATGTTGGGCTTTTCAGTCCACAAGGGCAGAAACAAACATCTAATTTTGGATATTCAGACTCCAGTGCCAAGTGTTATAAAGCATGAGCTGTTTTAAGTTAATTGAAAAGCTCTGATAATGACAACTTGATGCTTCTGGGAAGTCAAGATTTCTTCATTTTTTGTTAAGAGTATCAACGGTGAAGCTTCTTGCATCCTCTCACTAGTCCCATTACTACAGCTAATGGCTGACTCACAGTATTCATAAGAGCATAAAATAATACGACTACTTAGGAAGAGGAGTTCATCTAGCTTACTGTCCTGTTTTTAATGTAGTACAATGGAATGTTTATGGAAAAGCATAAAAATAGGTCAGATGCATAGCAACTTCTCTTAAACGAACTCCGTATTTCCAATAGTAGTTCTCTTTTTCTTTCTCAATAAATTCTTAATTTTCTGTTTGTCTTTTTGACTCCTCCTGTGTGAAAAAAACTGTGGCTATTGAAACTGTTACTGATGTAACAGTTGTTGGTTTCAAAAATAACACTACCGATTGATTTTTTCACAAGGATGGTAAATTTCTGCTTCTTTTTACAGATATAGGATATTTTCCTTCCATATATATTTGCTTCCTTATTGTCCACCTTTTTTTACATAGTGTTTTCATTCTATCAGCTTTCGTTTAAAAAAGATTAAAATAATTTTGCTTTAACAGCCAGAGTGTCAGGAAAGCAAGGAGAAATGTCTGTTGGATTTAAAAGAGTTTAATGTCATTGTGTGCATAGTTTGAAGAGAGCTGCTGAATGTTTTATTTACTCTGTCTTCAACCTAGTCTTTCTCAAATGCTTTTACTCATGAGGAATTAAAGAAAGAACATGAGACTTTTTAGTGGAGAACTTGTGGACTGTTTGTTCCTTTGAAAATTTTCTTGAACTGTGGGAAATCTAATTCAGTCAGGATACTGCAGAATTAAGAACAGATGATGTTCTGTTTTTTCTCGGGCCTACAAGAATTAGTTTTGGTAAGTGGTCTTAATCTCTTATACTCCTGCACTGCATTATGGCATAATCTCTGTTTGCTTGTTTCTGAAGGTGTGTATGTGTTTCCTAAATATAAAACATCTCAAAAAGAGGTGAAGAGGAAAGGAAGGCTGAAAAAGTCTATTGAGTCTATTCCTATGTTTTTGCAGCTTATGGGGGTATACTGCCACTGTCAGTTAGGTACAGCATTACGTTTATATCATAATACACCAGTGAGTTCAGGAAACAAAATGGAAATTTCCTCCGCATTTGTCTCAGAAGAGGACAGTGTTTTAAAGTCTAAAGGGAAACATAATACTTAATGGTATCGTAATACATGATATATGTTATGATCAAGGGATCCCTCCCCTCTACTCAGCACTGGTAAGGTCACACCTGCAGTACTGTGTCCAGTTCTGGGCCCCAGTACGAGAGAGACATGGACCTACTGGATGGAGTCCCAACAAAGGTCCATGAAGATGATGAAGGGACTGGAGCATCTCTCCTATGAGGAAAGGCTGAGAGAGCTCGGACTGTTCATCTTGGAGAACAGGAGGCTTGGGGGGGATTTCATCAATGTGTATAAATGCCTGCAGAGTGGGTGCAAAGACAACAAAGCAAGGCTCTTGTTAGTGGTGCCCAGTGACAGGATAGGAGGCATGAAATGAAATGCAGGAGGCTCTGATAATCAGGAAACACTTTTTGACTCTCAGGGTGACTGAAAACTGGCATAAGTTGCCCAGAGTGGTTGTGGAGTCTCCACCGTTGGTGCTATTGAAAAGCCATCTGGACATGATCTTGGGCAACCTTCTCTAGGTGGCCCTGCTTGAGCTGGAGGAATTGGACCAGATGACCTCCCAAGGTCCTTTCCAACCTCAATGACTCTCTGTTTCGTAGAATCATAGAATCATTAAGGTTGGAAAAGACCTCAAGGATCATCAAGTCCAACCATCAACCCAGCACCACCTAACCCACTGAACCATGTCCCTAAGCATCACGTCTACATGTTTGTTGACCACCACCAGGGATGGTGACTCCACCACTTCCCTGAGCAGCCTGTTCCAATGCCTGATCACTCTTTCAAGTGAAGATTTTTTTTCTAATATCTGGCCTAAACCTCC
>NW_010144198.1:0-541 GCF_000699245.1 Pterocles gutturalis
TCTCTAACATTCTGTGATTCTGTGACAAGGATCCGAGCATCCTGCCACCCCCACCGCTGAACAAGCCAGCTCTGCTGCCTCCCAGAATCCCTGTGGATTGAGCTGCAGGAGCCACCCATGTGACACGCCACAGGTGACACTGCAGCCTGCCCCACAACGGTGACCAGCACCACAAGTCACCGCGGAAAGAAAGAAAGCGTTCCTCTGGCAGGAAGACACACGGCTGAAGATGAGATACTATGAGACGTCAGGAGGGATGAGGGGGCAGCCGGCACACAGCTCCCACCACCCAGACGGTGCTCCCCACACCCAGGTAATCAGTTATCACTGCCTGGAAGATGCTCCCATCACCAGGTAACCAGTCAGTACCTACTAGAAGGCACTCCCACCACCAACCAACCAGTTACCACCACCCACGAGGCGCTCCCCATGACCCGGCACCCATCTGTTGTCCAGCTGCCATCTACTGGAAGGGGCTCCCGTGGCCGGGCAACTAGTTACCAACCTCAGGAAGGGGCTCCTGTGGCCGGGTAACTAGTTA
>NW_010144198.1:624-1168 GCF_000699245.1 Pterocles gutturalis
CGAACCTCGTGAAGGGGCTCCTGGGGCCGGGCAGCTAGTTACCAACCTCGGGAAAGGGCTCCTGGGGCCAGGCAACTAGTTAGCAACCTCAGGAAAGGGCTCCTGGCCGGGCAACTAGTTAGCACCCTCGGGAAGGGGCTCCTGTGGCCCGGCAACTAGTTAGCAACCCCCAAAGCCAGGGACAAGCACTTTTCACAGCAGCTGGTCCCAAGCAGGGACAGTGGCACCGGGAAGGGTCTGGAGTGAGCCCCACGAGGGGAGGAAGGTGACAGCAGGCAACCGCCTGCCCCGGGGCAGCTCCCGGCGGTGAGGTGAGGCCCAGCGGGGACAGGGACACAGGCAGGTGTGTTATGACACAAAATCACTACCAGGAGCAACCAAGAAAATAAGGGAAAAAAGAGCAGAAAGAGAAACGGAGCGAGAACAGGGAGACAGGAGCGCCTCAGGCCCTGGTCAGTGGAGGGGAGACCCGGGGTGAGGGGAGACCCTGGGGGGAGAGTGAGGGGAGAGCCGGGCTGGGGGGAGACAAGGGGGAAAAAAGAGG
>NW_010144199.1:0-900 GCF_000699245.1 Pterocles gutturalis
TCTTTTTCCCTTTTTTTTTTTTTTTTCCTCCCACCGATTTTTCCCCCCTTTTTAATTTCATTTTTCCGCCCCGTTTTAATTTTTTTTTCCCGTTTAATTCCAACCTTGTCTCTGGGAATTATTTGCATTTAAAATCCAACGACTCGTTCCCCTGCATATCGCTTCGCAGCTTAATTCAACCAGCACCGGAGAGGGGGGACCCGACCCTGAGCAAAAGAGGTCCCCAAATCCCCGGCCAAATCCACCGAAATTCTTGCCCGTCTGAAAATATCGATATGAGCAAAAACTCAAGATTTAACCGATTTTAATGATTTTTCTTTCTGCAGCTGCTGTCACCCAAAGGTGTTGGTAGCAACAAAGAGCGGGAGGGGATTTGACACTCGTATTTTTGGCCTGTTCCTGTACCAAAAAAAAAAAAAAAATCCCCCAATGCCCCAAACGCTTTGCAAAGATTGATCTGTTTTTAAAAAAAATCACATCCCGCCCTTCAAAAGAAAATCTGATTTTCTATTATCTCCTCGTCGCTGCTCAAGCCCGTCGGAGGACACACACGCGGCACCAGCTGAAACTAAAAGCGAGGAGGGGGACTGGAAATGAACCCACCACCTCCTCAGTCCAAACTGGGGGGCAAACCGTTTCCCCCCCACGCACGGCAGAGATTTCGGGAAATAACGGCGTGGAAATCCCCGCCGTGCCCTCTCGGGCATAGCCCCGCGCTTCGGCACACGAACAACCCCAGCTACTTTTTTAGAGGGTGGGAAATAATAATAAAACAAGATTATTATTATTATTATTATTTTGCCTTTCTCCAGAAATGCCGAATTCAGCCCCGGCCCTTTGCGTGGGGAATTTTAAAATTTTTTTTTCCTAGGTTTGGTTTTTTTTTTTTTTTTTTTTTTT
>NW_010144200.1:0-72216 GCF_000699245.1 Pterocles gutturalis
TCTCCAGCCAGTTCACAATCCATCTCAAAAAAAACCTCAGGGAAAATCAACATCCTAAGAATACAAGAAATAGAACAATTTACTATTTCCTTTGTGGAGAGCAACCAGTAAATATTTAAAGAGTTTTTAAATTTTATTTTGTTTTTAGAGAAATTTGTTGAAATCCTCGCATAAAAGCATATTTTGTACATTCTGAAGGAAATTGCATCTAATTGCTTTCTGTGGTCTGTGTCACTGCAGTACTAATTATAGGAAGCTTTAGATAGCAATAGATATTTCTCTGGTACCTAGTACAGGCAGACTATGCCTCTGGCTGCTCATAATTCTGCCTCTTAATAATAATGAGACCTACGGTCATATTATGTGTAGCAATCAGGATAGAAATGATTTGGCAGAACTGATGGAATGAATTTACTTCACATTACAATCTTACCCTTGAGTTACTAATTGGTCAGCACTGTGTTCATTTCTATTATTGTATTTTGTTTCTGTCTTACTAATGTGTACTGACAGAAGAGTGACTTCCCCAAAGGGTGGAAAGGCCAGTTTAGAGTAGGGAGCATGACTGCTGGGTGACATTCACAAGGTCTCTCTACAGAAATACTGTAAGACTGGCTTCTGCATGCCATTCTCTTCCTCAGGAATTATAGCCAATTTAGGTATAAATTTTCATCTCGATGTTGGTTCCCTAAAGTCTTCAATTCTATTTGCTGCTGCACAAGACAAAACTGTCACAGAGATTCCTTTCAATCTGCGTTTGGAAATGCTTAAGAGCATTTAAAGCAACACAACATTAATGAATAAATAAGAATGTGACATTCCCATGGCATCTGACACTATTAAATTGTATTAAAATGAAACATCTTGGTGAAATTAGGGCATTTTCATTGATATTTTGTTTTCAAATAAGACTCCAAATCATGACACTGTTGAAACATCACTTTTGGACACTTACCGAATAGAATATTTGATTTTAAAAAAAATTTTAAATTGACCTTTGAATTTGATGTTTTAAAACTTTGCGTATCTTTGCATGTGATAATGCAAACCCACAAGTGAACACACTTCAAATATTTGCTTATATTTTTAAGCAAACTTAATTTTATTTTTTCTTTCGGTTTGGACACAGACGTATTTTTAATTTTTCTTGCAAAGGAAACTTTTATTTTAAGCACAGATATATTGATAATCACAGATTTGTTTGTATCTTATTGTGCTATTTTAAAAAGACATTTTAAAACCACCTTAATCAATGAATATTAGCTATCTGAATTTTACTTCAATAGGTTTTAATTTTCTATTATGCTTCTACAAATGGTGTGGAAAAGAGGCCCTAATATTTCTCAGTTTAAGCATCACCCTTTTAGCCTCCTGATCCTCTTTTGCCAGCACACCCAGAGATAGTTTCTCCCTTCTGACTTTTTTCTGTCTCTTTCTCCTTCCCCAAGGCCCTATCTTTCAAACCCAAACCGGAAATCACCTCTTTTGATATGCCTGTTTTATTATACTTCCCCACCAAAGTGTCTTTCCACTTGTTCCAGTTTATAATATCAAACAATTCCTTCATTCCACAGCTCCTGGTGGGGAGATCCATACATAGTTTCAGTGATTTTTTTTTTTTTTTCTCAGCCTCAAGACAATTGTGTAATGTGAGGAAAAAGTTTGTTAGTAATTCTTATTAATCATTCAATATTTCAATCAAGGAAACATCTCCAGTCCAACAGATGTAGGAAAATAATTTGCAGACTTTCATAGAACATCCACAACATAGTATTACAGATTCAGTATCAGTAGTGACTTGTATTAGCTGTTCATATTCAAAAGAGGTGTTTATATTCCTCCGTGTTCCAAATCTAATTGTTTGGAAGTAGACACTAGGGTAATGCTGATACCCATTTGAAGGCAAAGAATGGTGACACAATGCAACTGACTCACAAGCACACCTGTGCAAATTTGAGCAACACACTTCTCAAGGTCATAGTTCCTCTTTTGCGGATTAGACTTAAGCCTCCTTCCCTATCTTAAGAACAACACTAAGAGCAATTATTTTGTGTTTGCAATAGGTTAGCTGTTACAGCAAAAAAGGATGGATAAATTCCAAGCTAAGTAGGCAGTATTTGCAAAGTCAACAGATGCTAAACGTTGATTTCTATGGAATGCTTAGTTTTCACATAAGTGCTGTAAACTCATCAATGTCTAATTTTTATATAGGAACAATGAATTTCTAATTAAAAGATAGTAAAAACTGTGATGTAGACCAGTGAAGACCTGTCCAAAATCATCCACCTGTGATGAGCAATACTTAATCTACTACTTTTCAAGCAACACACAGTCTCAGTCATGGTGCAAGAGTCATCCTTTTTTTTGCTCTAGTAAACTGTAGCTGTCCAACTCAAGAACACACTTACTTCATTAATATGATTTTGAAGAAGCTAGTAGCTTTGGGTGGTTCAACTTGTTTTGCTAACCTGATCTCCAGAGTGCTCAGCATGTATACACTTTAGCAAATTGTGGATGATCTCAGCTTTGAACGTCTTAAAAACTATGGCTTATTTGACTGCCTTGAAGCAAACCAAATACATTTGGCTCAGTACAACATAGTCTCAAGTTTCTTCTACCCAGATATTCTATGTTCACTGGGTTGGATGTGTGCAATTTCAAAGCAGATATCAAGACTAGGGACACTTTGACCCTATTCTTCTTTTCCTTCTGTTTAGACAGGCTGCTGGTGGATTCAGGTGTTACAATATAATTTAATTGTTTGACTTCAGGATACAGATAAGTTGAACATGGCTAGATTAAATATTTATCTCAATAATTTATCAAAATGAAAAGGTATGACAAATTAAGCTGAAAGGCATTGCTGCTACTTAAGAGTAATTTTTGTCATAGATACAGTAATATTCAGCTTTTCTCTAAGGTAGGTGGCTTCAGTTGACATTGACATATTAAAAAGTGAGTATGTTACATAAACTGAGCATTAACACATAGTTACAAAGGAGTATTTTTGCCTTATGCTGTATTTCCAGTTTCATACTTTCTGCACTTATAAGAACATCCATAACACTGAGACCTGAAATTTCAATGCTTTGCTTCGTCAATATCATGTACCTTAGTAGCACGTTAGAGTGTAACATTTGCATCCCAAAAGACAGATTGTTCAGTAAAAGACATAGTTATGTGGAGGATGGGAAAATCAAGTAAGAGGTGTTTCAAATCCCCAAGTGCTTTGCTAGTGAAGGCTAATGCATGTAGTCAGTAAATTCTCTAAGAGAATCCGATGAAATTTAACTTCCTTTCAACCCACTCTTCAAAAATCAAGACCCTGAATGTAGTTGCCTTCTTTCCTGATTTTTAGTTTTTATTCTGAGGCTGCAAACAAAACTAAAAAAAAAAAAAAGTATTTAATAAACCATTGTGCACAAATTATGTGAATTTTTCATTAATTTACTCTGGATGAAGTATGGAGGGCACTGGTTTTGAATAAAACATATGATCTAGTGATTAATCAAATCCCTTTTCTGATGGAAGCAATAATATATCTGTCTGGAACGTGAAGGGTATACAAGGACAAAAGTGAATGCAGTGAAGAAAGTAGTATTCCCAGTCTGCAAGCACCTAAAACTGACTTATTCGGGGAAAAAAATAGAGATATAGTTATCTTTTTTTTTTTTTTTTGAAAAAAAGGGATTCATAAATTAAGGTTATCTTTGGAATAGATAATTTTAGTTATACGTGACCACTATACTAATTTAGAGAATGTAGTTCTCTATCATTTCAATTGATCATCTGAAACAGTAAAATTCTTTCTAGTAAGCACAATACACCTTTCTTAATTTTAATTCATACCCTGATGTACTGTCCTTGTTTGTTTTTTTTTTTGTTGTGTGTCAGTGTTGATTAGATATGACCATATTTGAATCAAAGGTTTATGGCACTGTAAAGTTTGTGCAATTTCCAAATCAGATAAATTCCATAAATTCTGTAGAATTGCAGAAAGATATTGTGACAGTTTCAGTCAGCTGCTGTGGTGATTCTCAATGAATGCTTTAAATGATGGGCAATTTCTAGAAGCAAAAATGGTACAAACATGTTGTGTGAGTGTGTACGTATATATGTGTCAATATGCACGTGAATTTGAGTGCAGGACAAAAAGGTAGTTCATGGAGTGTTATACATTAGTATTTCTTTTTTAAATATCTTGGCCCTCATTTTACAATTACCCTAGTAGCTGTCTGTAAAAGATTAAAAGGTAATGAAGTTTGCTTCCACTTAATGGCCAATAAAATTGACCTGTGTACACAAGTCAGAACTCCACTGTGTTTAATAGTAGTATAATTCTGTTGAGGTACCTGAACACAGGCTGAGATGTTGCAGTTTTACTCATCTCTCTCTGGCTGACTAAGGCAGAGTTTGTCTTCTGTCACAGCTTGGTATGAAGTCGTAATGGTAGAATAGCATGAGTATAAAATGACGTGATCATAAAATCCACAAACCAGGTAAAAAGAAATTTAAACATGATGTAATTATGATGCAAAAAGCTTATACCATTTACAAGGCTGTGTATTTCATCTATATTACCTTTTCAGGTGCACATAATTCATAAAAAGTTAAAGAATGGTTGGTAAGTGTTATTTAGTTTAATAGAATGCAAGAGATAAATGGCTTTCTTATGAGTCATGGCTTTTAATCACATGGTTTCATCCAATTTGTAGCTCACACTATTTCTACGTCTACTACTTAAACCTCTGTACATCATATATTTAACCTTTATAAACTAGAAATAGAAGAAATCTTTAATATTTTAATATAGGCCAATGATCACTTTCATTTTAACATCTGCCTTATTCATCATTGTTTTTCAGTAATCTAAGAAAATTAGCAGTTTGAACACAAACACCAACAGGAAACCAGATTTTCCAATGCAAAGAAAAAGGAATTACTACATTAAATCCACAATTAATAGAAAATGGGAAACAAAACACAATGAATTAGATCTAGTATTATTACATTATTAATAAATAAATGTGCATTTCCATAAGGATAAGAGGAGACTCTGTATTTCCAGGACACTTTAACTTCCTTTAAAATTTTGATTCTGAAGGAGATGGTCAACAAGATAAGCTAGTTGAAGGAAGCATATTAATTAGTGAAATCAATACGACTGTAGATATTGAAGTTATTCATGTGCATAAGTGACTTGCTGGACTCAAAATATTAAACCATACATATTTCATACAGAGCTTGTACAAAAAGAAATCCCTCACTCTATCCCTCCATTATCCAGATCAGTCCTCCAAAATGATTTTAGAACTGCTGTTATGATGTATTATATTCCTTGCCCAACCGATTTGGGTTTGTACTGCTGGAGTCCTTACAGCAAACTGACAAGTAGCAATCCAATAGCTAAATTTGCTTAATCCCTTTTAAAGCTCCACTGAAAATACTGATTTCTGGTTAACACTTGCCAGGGAAAATTCAGAGTCTCTTAGAAGTGATGAAATACTTCTTTTACCCAAGCAGCTCTGAGATGTCTCCTTTTTTTTTTTTTTTTTTCCTATCATGGGGGTAAATCAGTATGTTACAGCCATTATATCTCTTTAACGTTATGTTAATTATATCTGTCATTCTTTAAGAAGAAGGAAGTGTACTACCAGACATTTTGTGGATAAAAATTACCCCGTAGATGACCTGCAGAGCATTAGCAATTTGTTTTTTTCATATGGGAGCAATGACTGGCAGATCTACAACTTATTTCCTAATGCCAATACAGTGAGTAATGTCCACGAAGACAAATAGAACAATAGTTCAGTGTGAACCTCACAAAAGGTCTGCCTCAGAAAGGACAACTAAAATGAGTTTCCATTATAGTCCACCGTAATGTTGTCAGCTAATTAGTATGTTCACTACCTTAAAATCTTTAACAGAAAAACATGTCTCTCAATCTTTTTGCAGGGAAATCTAACACTTCATGTAGCATTAGTGATATAATGACACTACATCAAACCCTAAATAAACAATTTAAAGCAGATATATTAAAATATAATTACTAACATTTCAAATATTAATCATGAAAACTGTTAAATGAAACTATGCACAGAAGTACTACACAGGACAAAGTATTCAAAATTACAGTATGTAAGTTTAGAAGGAATAAATGTTACTTTTCATAATCCATCATATTTTTCACAAACAAATCTTTGGATCTTGTAAAGTGAAAAACAGGTATTAACACCTGGAATAGCATTTTCTCCAATTTATAGAATCATAACCATAGCATGGTTTCAGTTGGAAGGGACCTTAAAGATCATCGAGTTCCAACCCCCCTGCCATGGGCAGGGACACCCTCCACTAGACCAGGTTGCTCAAAGCCTCATCCAGCCTGGCCTTGAACACCTCCAGGGATGGGGCATCCACAGCTTCCCTGGGGAACCTGTGCCAGTGTCTAACCACCCTCACAGTGAAGAATTTCTTCCTAATATCTAGTCTAAATCTGCCCTCTTCCAGTTTATATCCATTACCCCTTGTCCTGTCGCTACATGCCCTTGTAAAAAGTCCCTCCACAGCTTTCCTGTAGGCTCCCTTCAGGTACTGGAAGGCTGCTATAAGGTCCCCCCCAGAGCCTTCTCCTTTCCAGGCTGAACAACCCCAGTTCCTTCCCTTCATTGTCAAAGTAGCCAGATCTCCCATTAAATACATTAAGAAAAAAAATGCAAATGCTATATAGTTGCATACTCTGCATCCTAAAAGAAATAAAAAGAAGTGGTGATAGGGGATTAATAAATCTGTTGACTTAAAATAATCAGATAACTCAATAACCACATGTTAAAACTAGTATCAGGAATGTCTTGATCTTTCTCTTTTTTCCTTTCAATGTTTTAAAGGAGTGGCAGCATCAAATGCAAAAGTTGATCTGTACTCAACTTTATCCTGCTCCTACAATTCAGATCTTCAGATACCCACACAAGCCTGGCTGAGAACTTGCAGATGCATCTGACATTGCATGTCTTTGTTCTACAAAGCTATGTAGCTGCACTCAGTGTTCTGAAGATACACAACCTTTTTAATGTTATACAATGATTCCTAATCTCTGCTATCGGATTTTAAATATCAATCCAGTGGAAGTTAGTGGTCATTAGGTCAACCATTAATTAACTACAGAAAACTTAAAATATGATGTAAACGTTAATAAAAATTTAAGGTAAAAGGCGTTACAAGCAGTTGTTACTTCTAAAAGATCAAACCTTGAAATCTATAAATATACATTTAAACCCAATTAGGTTACTTTTGAACAGAATTTTTAAAGCTCTTGCCTTTCCCAAATTCTTATCAAAGTTTTCAAGACTCAAAAGCAGCAACACAGAAAAAACATGTAAACCTTTCTTCAGGCTGTCATTAACATTGTGTACTCTACCCAATGATAAGAAAATTATGTGGAGAATATGCTTCTCATAGTCAACAAGCCCTCAACATCATTCATCATAAATACATAAGTACATAACACTTACAGAATGAGAAGATGAAAGTCACTTTTGTAAATGCTTTTTGTTACAAACATTAAAGTAATAGTTGTTTTAGAATCCTGTTGTGAAGATTACCCTTCTAAACTACTTACGAAAGGTCCACTACAGATGTTTTTTAGCCAAAGTCACCCCTGATACAGAACATTGTCATAAATGCCAATGTCTAACCAAATACACTCTGTGCTATTAATATCAAATATAAGGCTTTTAAGGAGGAAACGTACAACCAAAATTCTTGGTGGTTTTCAATGTTCTAATAGTTACTACTTTATTTCAGGTTATTTTAGGCTAAAGGACAACAGTGTGTTCTATATAATTCATACACACTACAAAACATTGTAAGAGCTCTTATTTCTCCTTAGGGTTTCTATGAACTAACCTTCTCAAGTTTACTTTTACAATTATGACACTACAGAAGCCCTGGGAAAAAATAAATAGCAGATTTACAGTATCCCCTGACATTTACTTTTATTCTTTGTTATTCAGTTGCACTAGCTTGTTTAGCTACTGTGACATTTAATACAAGGAATATATCTTTTACGTCTAGTTAGAAAGGTCTACCACATACTTAAAGGGATGATGAACTTAAAGGGATGATGACTAGGTACTGCTAATCTACATTTTAGAAGTTTTTTATTTACACCTCCAAAACTATCTAATGGTTCAGATTACAAAGGCATCTGCCATAAATCTGGACTTGATGAAAAGTACCTTGCCTAGTTGATGCTATAGTGGCTTTTCTATAATATTGCATTTTTTTCTGCCCTCCCTTTCACTCATTTGCCAAGCAGCTGTATAATGTTTTTCAGTTTTCTAATGGGCACATAAATTTCCTGATATGGGGGGTAAAATGTTACTATTCCTATGATACAAACCCCAAATGTTTTCATATTATAAAGACTATCATTTAATAATTTCAAGCCAGAATTCTTATGACCAAAGTGCTTGAGTTGGGTCCTATAGCATATGACTTTACATGTGCCTTGGAAGGAATTACAGTCCTATAATAACCATTGAGATTTAATATTATTCTTTCCATTATTTCTGTTTATGTCTAAAATAATGTTCTGTGACCGGCACTTGATGGAAGAGCAGGTTGAACAGTTGCCCCTTGAGTGTTGACAGCAATTTCAAGGAAATCTGCACATTCACCAAAACGTTTTTATCCTAACAAGGTAGGCTAAGCATTTGGAAACTCTGCAAATCAGGGATTTAGCTTACAAGTGGGTGCTGCACCACAAAATCACAAGATTTGTCTTAGAACAAATTCAAACATTTTTCCTAGGGAAAAGTTAAATCTGAGTTCTCAATTATTCTCACCTCTGTAGCAGGGTCCAATCCCATTGTAATTTTCAAATGTGTTGCGACATTTCCAAAACAACTCCTTGTTGCCCTATGAAACAAACCTTCCTCATTAAACACTAAAGAGATCGGGGCTGAAATTACAGGTTTCTCAAAAAAAACCCCACAAATAATGGAAGCTATTTCACCAGACTAGCATTTTCTAAAGGTTCCACACTAAAAAAACCCAGCCAAACAAAAACAAACAAACAAACAAACAAAAAAACAAAAAAACCCCCAAAACAAACTCTTTATGGATTCTGTATAGATTGTGAAACTATCAATAACTAGCCATGAACTGGTGTGACTAACATTCTGAGACAGAGAACTAGCATTGATTGAAATATATTAGGAAAATTATGTTGAATAACTCAGCTGTATTAGCATTATAAAGTAACATTAGCATGATTGCTATGAAAGAGTCTATTTGAAAAAATTTAAATAAAAATGTGTCATCTTGTTTCTCTCAGATTTCAGGTACCCATTCCCTAGCCCTTTCTTCTATGTGAGTTTTGCTTTTTACATATGTAATATTCCTGAACTGTGGTGCTCTTTTGTAAGAGAGTGACACAGTTCATTGGTGACCAGATATTGTTTTCTCAACATTTTTAATATACTTTTTTTTTAGTACTTTAATTAAAGAATCACTTCCAGCAGATTACATTCGACGGGTAGGTGTTGGGGGAAGTGTGACTTTACTGACATAATTCCTGAATGACAACCCTAGTATTTCTAAGCATTCTTATCATAAAGCCTGGTCCTTATTTCTTTAGTATGACATTAACACAAGCAGTAAACATGTCACCACTTGCTGGGTAGAGACTGGTGCTCCAAATACATTAAAATAACACAACCTTTACAGACAAAGAAAAGAGGGGGAAATTTTCTCCAGTTTAAGTAATTTTTGTTATTTTGGTAAGCATGACCTTAAATTAACATTGCAGAATGTATACATTCTTACGTGAAATCTCAGAAAGAATGTAACAGCTTTTTCATTCCAGGGAGCAACTGGCCAGTATTCAACTTGCAGGTGACCGAAAACATTTACCCCTCTCTCTTACATAGATACACTGATATTTTTCTGTTATCTTTTTTGTGTAATATTTTTGGTTAGTCTACAAGTCTCCCACATCATTATCTTATGTAATGCTAAAAACATGTCTTAATGTGTCTGTTGCTATCATGTGTAAATTTAATGAAGAAAGAGGTAGCCCAGAACTGAAGAGACTTCTCCAAGCACAGTGCTCTCCCCTGTTATATGGTGCTGTTACAGCTAGCTATACAAATTTTTCTCCGTCTTCACTGGGCTATATCTGCCCTGGTGTAAATAAACAAAACACTTTTAATCCTTCTATAATTCTCTCTGCCAGTCAAGCTCACGTTTTCCCCACTACCTCCCTTTTCAATTATAACAGCACAGTGCTGTCTGTCACCAGAATATCTGGGCTATGTTTTCTGCATAACATTTTTAAGGTATGGCCTTTCCTGTCAATTTCAACAGGCAATACTCACATTCACATGTTCAACATTTTTTCATCTCAATTACAGCAATATCCTTACCCCCAGCCTCTTGAAAAAGTACAATCTTGTCCCACTCATATGCTACAGAGATCATTTTAATGCTTTGCTATTTTGACCATTTCAGCTCTCTTTGCATCGTTCTACTAGCTTCCTTTCTCTGCTGAGCTTGCAGAGTCTGTCATCGTTCCTTTGATACTGAGGTGCTGACTTCTTCCCCTCATCACAGCATATACTTGACTTTATCCCTACTTTTAATTTTTTAAAAGACCACTTTAAGGCTTTCTACCTTGCTACTGCTGTCCCTTATTTTGTGTAAAAAAACCCCACCAAACCAAACCACGTCATGGTACTACCTAGAGCTCTTCTTTTCTGAGACATCATTGTCAGCAGCTTCTGATTTACCAGCACACTTCCTATACTAGTGCTGACGAGCTATAGCACTGTTTCACTAAGCCTGTCTTTCTGTCTGTATCTAAGGAGATGTTAATTTCTGTTTAGATTGTTATCCTTCTTTGCTGATGTTGTTTACAGTAACTCACACGGCACCTTCCTGATGACTGCACCTTACAGGTGTTACAACGCCTAGAAGAAAGGCCTCTGAGGGTAAAGCACTTAAAGCTTGTGGTTGCCTCGAAAAGTTGATTACTGTCATGTCTAGTTTCAGTGAAGAGTGAACTATATGCATCATACCATTTAAGTATTCACCTCAAGTATATCTGTTAATGTAACTGTTGATACAAAATCTAATGCTGAGTGAGACACTTCACCATGACTCACCAGAGAGGATACTCCTGCTCTTTGAGGCAAAAGATAAATGATCAGTCAGATTCAGGAGATGACAACTTGTCTAGCAAAATTATGTTTACTCCACCCAAGCAGTGAAAGAGTGCTTATTTTACTTCAGATAAGTTTCCAGACTATTATCTGGATAATAAAGAAGTAAATTACTTTGGAGGAGAAAAATTAAATCCAGAGTTCCTGGAGGAGTCCCAAAAGATCATTAGCTACAAAAGCCAAAGTGTTCCTCCAGGAGGTTCCCATCTCTAATGAATGAAGCCTAGGTGGGCAAAAAGATAGAATACATGATCAAGTATCTGGATTCTGCTTAAAAGTCAGCTTGACAAAGGGAGTAAAGAGAGTGATAGAGATACAACTTAAGTAAATATGTGATAAAAGTAGGGTTTTTTAATTTCTTCAGTTGTCTTTCATAAATTTTTCTTATTGTACGGCTTATTTTACATATTATAAACAAATGCATTATTTCCATTTATTGAATTGACTAGAGGCTGGGTTCAAAGGAACTGGGTAATAACCTTACATTACTCATCAAGTACGTGATGAACTTGCATTCTGGTGACTGAGATGTTCAGCTCCTTCAACACATATACCAGATGGTAAAAGGGCATGTTCCCATACAGGCTTCATTGCCTGTTTAGTTACTAATATCATAGGGACTAGTGGCAAACAAGAGCACTCTAGCATATAGCACACAGTATATGTAATATAATATGGCATATAACGGAGGAACAATCAAATGATTTGTTCCAGCATCAACACACAAATAATGATGAAAGAAGTCACTTCCAAGCACAAACAGGGACTATACTAATAGTCATATGATACTGAGAAACTAATGGATAAGCTGTATTCGTCACATCCCATTTGTTTTTCCACTGAAATTCTAATACAAGATGGAATTTCTGCAAGGACCACTCTGCTAAGCCTGTTGTCACCTCTCTAAGTTGAAGATAATAAGATCCAATCCAAACAAGATTTTTTTTTTCCTCTAGCTGCTGCCAGGATGCATATAAGATGACCAAGTTAAGGATTTGGTTGTATTTGGCGAATGTCACACACATGCTTCCTAGTAGTTCAGAAATCTGTGCGGAGTACTAAGCCCCAGAACAGTTGCAAGAACTTGGAAAAGAATACTCATTCCCAAGGAGATGTTATATTATGTCATGTCATGCAGTTACTGCGATGGCTCTAATTTTAGCTAGTGGTGCTGTAGTGTCACTAATTGTCTCGAAGATATTTAGAGGACAGATAGTTCAGCACCAGTTATATACAGTGCCAGTCATTTATAACAGAATTCCTTTTTGGGAAAGGCTCTTCTAGCTGAAGATAGAGCAGAGGGAAAGAAGATGCCAACATGAAATTTATTAAACACCATTTAAATACTTTTTCTGTCTAAAATAACCACACAGTTGTTTTAGTATGTCACAGACTTATGAAGCCTGGTCAGCCATTTTGATTTTATGCAACTCATTTCTTACATCTTAAGTAGTCTTCATTTATCTGTTTACAATTAAATTGGAAAGTACAAGTACATACTATTTTTGGATTGTGGGCAACAACACTTTAATTGAATACACAGGCAGTAATTCGGTCTCCGAGTATTGTTGCTGCTGTTCATAAGGCAACAAGGTCTTGTGGTTTATGTCATCAGCAGAAAACCAAAGCTGAATTATAGCCTCGCATTCAATTTCTGTGTTGTGCTCAGAAATTGCCAGTTTTTCAGAAAGTGCAATTTAGAGACATGGGATCTAGAGACCTATAAAGTGTGTTTCTTCCTGTGAGTGCCAGAAGTCAAAATAATGAGTATTCAAAAGAGAAACAAGATATAAATCTATTTCAATGCATATCTAGAGGTCTGCAGATTGCAGAATGCTTTCATTAATTTTCCAAGAACTTTACAAAAGCAACATTCCACATGATCCCTCCAGACACAGTGTCAAAAGTTAATCAGCTACATGGTCACATCAAAGAAGGGGAGCTGGAGTAAAGAAAAACAAAGATGAGGAAGAGGAAAGGAATACTTCTTTTTATCCACATGTTAATGATCTGTGGAGAGACGAGTAGCAAACACCTGATACATAAGTGTTTTTAAAGATGGTAGAACAATTTACTTTATGAACTCACAGTAGAAAGTATTCTTCTAGTAAGGTTTCATTTCAAACTAAATTCAAGAATGCTCTCCAGGAGTTCTACCACACAGAGGAGGGTTAGAATCACAGATTCCCTCATTTTATTTCTGCCTCTGATACCAATTACTTGATTACAATCAAGTCCTTGAAGTTTCTTCAGGCTGGGAATATGCTTATGTCCATATGTTCTCAAGCTGCTGCAATATTTGGCACTTTTCCAAAACCAAGTATCCTAGAACAATGAGAGGGAACAGGTGGATGGTGTATTTTGAATTAATGCTACACATATGCAAGTACCGCACAGCACATAAGATTGAACTGAAAAAAATCTCCATTTTTTAACATGTATTTAGACAAACCATCTTTTGAGAAACTTTGTTTTGATATGTTTCTTGGTAGACATTTCTTTCAGGTGTTCAAACTTAGGTTGTCAGTAACAGTAAAAATATACTTAAATGATTTTCCTGTGCATGTAAATTGAACCTTTTCAACAGGTGTCAGTTCCTGGATGATAGAAATACAGTACTTGTTTTAATTCAATAATGTAATGTAACAAAACTGAAGTTTCATATTGATAGTGGGAGTCCCAAGAAGACAGTTTGCAACACAGCAGAACACTGAGATGTACAGCAACCTGTGTATTCTGCCCGATACCATATCCTATCATACAGAAAACAGAGAGAACTACTACTTACAATTTAAATTTGACGTGAAAGAGAAGTGTTATTATGTGGCAAATATCGTGCATGATGGTGCAGAGAATCACAGGTGGTGAGGACTGCTTATTTACTCTTGAAATATAGTCCCTGCAAAGACTCTTAGGGCTTGCAAAGTACAAATCCAAATATAAAAATTTCTGCAGCTCTAGTGGCTTTGGGTTGGTTTAGGATTTTTTAAGAGGCTGTTAAAAATGCAGTTGCATTTTAAATTTTAAATGCAACTGCAGTTAAATTGGAGTTAAATTAGAATGTGGTTTAAGAACAGCACATAAAATATTTCTGTGGCTCAGAGTTAGGATTTATGAAAAAAAAAAATAATTCCATACTCTTCAGTGTTAAGAAGTTGCATTTCCCTGTGTTCTCCCCTTGTATGGCTATTTAATCAGAAATAGCAGAGAAAAAGTCTACGCTTTTACTTACTTCTTATCCCATGGACAGCAAAAATCAAGAGTGGGGTTGCTCTGCAAATATATCCGTAAGCACAGCAACTGCAATTGTGTTCAAATGCTATGTAGGATCCCCACATGACTATTTAGTCACCAGAACACCTAAACTTGTTTGTACAAACCATTTACAGAGATATGGATATATAGAGATACATGAAGGAAGACATACAAGTTCTGTGAAATGTATGAAGGGCAGTTGTCTCTTCTAGTGTGGCTTTGATTATTTTTTTTTTCCCAGAACAGAACATTTTTTTTCTTAATCACACTTCCATGCTTGTGCAGGTGAAACTCTTCCCCAAATTATAGGCTGTTTCAGATCCTAGCTGTTGTCTGCTGTAGTCCTACATCTCTTTGCTCTCTGGTGCACATTTTGTTACTCTTCTTTTTGTAAACTCTAGACCTCCTTGAAACTGGTCGGTTCCAGCAGCATGTGATGAGCACTGGAACCAGCAAAAAAGGAAGTGGCAAAAACATACAGCTGCGACTGGGATGAAAGATGGGACCTTCTAATTTTTAATTCTACGTGAAAACTCCAGATGTTTCCAATCAAGCATGGGAACATTCATACTCCGAAAAGCATGTTTAAGAGAAGCGTAAAAGATGCTTTACAGTATTTCAAAAGTCACAGAGGTTCAGTCTCCTAGATTTCAAATGTATCAGCAACTGCAGTGTTGAGGATACATTAGCAGTATATTTAAACTTCAACAAATATGATTTCAAAAGAGAAAAGTAACTACTATATTTTTATAAATACAGTACATTTCAGGATTTTAACTCACCCAAGTTTCTGAAGTATAAAATGAAATCTGTCTTCCTGTGAATAGTTTTAAATGGAGGCTATACTTTGAAAGTACTCAAAAAAAAAAATTTAACTCAATGCAAAATAAAGGGCAATATTTACATAAAAGCAATTTAAGTGCTTGTTTAAAGCATGAATTAGAAATATTTAAACATACAAGTACATACTTATTAACGAATTCAACTGCAAATTCTTACAAGCAAACAATAAAAAAGACAAAAAAACCTGCTACCATTCAAAGGTGTCTTTTTAATTGATATGGAGACAAAAGTTAATTGGCATGTGGTAACAACCACTAGTTTTTTCTCCAAAATCTTTTAAAATAGAGCTATGACAAAGGTTTATCTCAGCATGAAACATATGACGGAACAGTATAGGTTGAAATCTGACCCATATTTCAAGTAAGAGAGAATTATGCCTGTAATGTGTATATATTTTTTTTCTCTCTTTGCATGCCAGTTTATAAGAGATGCTGTCCTGCTTTTTATATTCAAAACAACTGAATGCCTATACTGTGCAGATTAAATCACATCACTCACAGGTCCCATTTTTAGTTTTGGCAAACTGATAGACTGCACAAATAATTGCACCTTGAGCTTTGCATAATTTAATTTGTATGAACTGTGTTCATTTAAAATAGAAGTGTTCAGACTCCAAGGCTTGAATAACTAATAAGAATTCCAGTAGTGGTCACTGCAAAGACTGAACTGGAAGTGTTTAAATCAAAATTGGTTGTCTTGAATATTTAAGATGTAACAGCAAATCTGAGCTGTTCAAGAAACTTGAACTCAAAGTTTAAATCACAAAAGGTAGATTTTAATTTATTACTATTTTAACATAGACTTAAGTATCATTATGAGAAAAGTTCTTATAGCTTTCAAGAACAACTGCCCTCAGTTTTCTGAGACTTAACTTTTTACTGGAAATTTTAGTAATGGAACAGCTCCTTATGCTTCAAAACCTGACCTTAGAGGAAGTTTACAATGGAGAGAGTTTAACAGTGGAAAGTTTAACAAGGTTTTCAGAGAAAGTTGCCATCTATCCAGCCTGGTCTTTTTCTTTGCAGCTGTTATTAGGTAGCTTGGTAAATCTGGCATCTATACAACATTAACACAATCATGTATTGATATTACAATTTACAAGCTGATGAGATGCTAGGTAGGTACCAGGGCAAGAATAAGAATTCTTCTCCATGTCAGTAAGATTCCAAAAGATTAAATAATATTACCTAGTAATGATACAAGAAAAGACATTTTCCAGCCCTGTATGCTCTACTAACTTAAAAGACCCCTGAGAGCAATAATCTAAACATGGATGACCATAAAAACACGGTATTGTAGGACAAATCTACAGATACCCAGGTCAAGGTTTTAGGCCAGATGATCATTATCTGGGATATTTTTTTGAGATACTAATTTTGCATAGAATAGTTATGATTTCAGTTCCAATTCACACGCTGTTTAGGGTTGACTCTGAGGCTATATATTACTGTACAATCTGTCTTCCACTGTAGTTTTATACTTAGAAGCCTACTCCAAAACCATTCAGTATTTTCCATAGTTTTCTGAGAATGATCTAAGTTCTTCTGCAAAGCCAACTACAGGCAGTGGTCTTTGTGTTACTTGCTTCCATTTATATATGGCAGAGAAAAGCAGGATACAGAATGACTGGGAAATCAGGAACAGAGAACAGTGGGGTTTCTGCTAACTGATATACCTCTTCCAGACTTGAATGTCCAGATAAGGTCCCAATTACATTGTACCCTTAAAAAGGGTATGTCTAGTTGCAAGTTGTGTCAGGGACAACCTCATACCCAGACATTCAGCAGAGCTTCACAGTCAAGATGCATGGCTTCTAGAAGTTAAACTGAGGTGTTTCTAGTCTATGTAACCAATGTATTTTGCTTTGAGAATAATTTCATGTTTCACCCTATTAGTTTAGACACGGAACATCTCAGATATATGACTTTGTGTATGTCAGAGAAAAGCCAGCACAAGTAAGAGTTTGATATGCTCCAACCTTCCCCTATAAACAGACTCTAGAAAATATACTACCACAACGGAAGATTAATTCATCATTTTAAGTTTGCTGAGAAACTGAGACTTAGTCTGAGCCAAGACATTCTGAGCCGTACTCTCAACTACTACAACTTTCTGAAAACTGACAAAATTCTGGTGGTTTAAAACAAGTTTACCAGCTGACCTTTTAATGCCAGAGTGTCAATTGTAAAATCTCAGCAGTTCATTGAGGAAAAAAAAGAAAAATTTACAATATTAAGGTATAATCAGTCTCTATTCTCTTTCTACAATACTATTTTAATTTCATAAGCCTACAGGACATGCTTTCCCCGTTAATATCACCTTCTCTCTTCGTCATTATTTCTTAGACATCACTTATGTAACACCCTGACACAGAAAAGATGCTTCACTGTGATGCCATGTAAATGCCAGCTGCATTCCATCCCCCACACACCCCTTGAGACTGTCTCAATTTGCAAAGACCTGTTTCTCCTTGACTCCAAATTATGAAAGAAAAGGAAGAAGGTTTGAAATAACATCAGCAATCTGACAGTTTTTGATCTGCATTCTGGGAATTTGCATAGATCTATTGAAGCTTATTTGGCATAGGTTTAGAACGTATACATTGACAGTTAATTTACAGGGCTAACACTGTAATTTTATAAATGCAAACTTTCTTACAATTATCCCTCCCAAACTGACATCTGATATTCCTGATAGACAAAGACAAGCAGTTGCTTCAAGAAAACAACAACAGATACCATTTAGTAGGCAAATATACTCTAGAAGGGACTGGTCTATTTTTGGACCATTAACAGCCAGACCAGGTTTCAAATGCTAAATTTGATTAGAGTGAAGTTTACTAAGTGTTTTAAATGAGATGTCTTGCACAGCCAATGAGCTCATAAAATGGCAAACTTTTCTCAGATCATCTTACAGGAGGCACAATTGATTATTTGGTGATTTAGGAGCCACAGTGGTCAAGACTGAATTAAATTTGAGTCACACTGATAAAATTAAAAGAAACTTGAATTTTACAGGTTTTTATCATTAGAATGAATCGGAAAAATGAAGACTATTTGGTGAATAAAGGCATAATGTATTTTAATATGAGAGGATACATTCTAGGGAAATACTTCCATTTCAACCTGCATCTGCTTTCTTACAGCAAAGTCTCTGTTAAAAGACTGAAAGGCATTCAGTAACATTGAAAACTTACAAACTCTACAGATTATTAAAGATGCCGGACACATCAGCAAATTTGTATTCTGTTTAGGTTTCCATCAGAATCTGTAGGCTTTATACTATAGAATTCCAAGTGACAGGTGCTTTGCAAGCAGCTGTATTAGTATTTGCTGTAAAATTCTACTCCAGTGTACTAATAAAGAACATATATATACCCCGAATGAAGGGCAGAATGCTTTTGCAGAACAGATTGTGACAATAAATTAACCAGAAACAAAATCATTAAACAATTTTTCTTCTTTTGAAAGACTGGAAGAGAAAGAAAACAGCACCAATGTTAGTACAGATTTTATCAGAAAGTATTTTAATTAATTAGATTAAATATGTTTAGAGGGAATGGTTTGGCTAATTTATTTGCATTTAACATCAATGCTTTTTCTGCTAAAATTACAGGTCTATTACTGTATTTCAAACTTGCACCATGTTTTTGACACCTCAAGACTCATTGATAAGGGAAGAAAAAAAGCAAGCTGTTGAACAAGTAGAAACCTCTTTGATGATGTTTACAGAAACGCAATTATTTTAGATGAGGCAGATTATAGGGTTGTAACAGTATTTACCCTTTTCTAGATCTGTTGGTGAGACATTTGAATACTATCAGAAAAATAAAAACCCTTCTGTTGGGAGTACTGGGGTTCACCTATATGCTTTTAGTGAGAGTTAGCGTAAAAGGTCTGGGAGCTTGGTCGTACACAAATCTCTAAACGTCACACAATAAAAAAAGAAGATTTTCCTTGGGTTTTTCAAAAAGTAACCGTTGTCAGTGATTTAAATTCTCCTAGGTTTCTGAAACCTATTTTATACAACCCTTGAAACAAATTTTTCTTTCTTTTTTTATACCATAGGCTTGAAAAAAGCACCCTACAAACATATTTGTTGCACTGTAAAATATTTCACCAAAAACCTTTCAGAATAAGGTACTCCTAATCCTGGATGACTTCTCTTCTTTCCTATGTTAACTACTCTGCTGGACTGGGACTCATCCACCATATGTCAAATGTTTCTAAGCATCCCTTGCCTGGATGGGTTCCTGGTGGAGTCACGAACCAGGGCTATAGCTCCCTAGAAGATGGGCTATTGGCACTCCAAGTAGTAATTAGTGGCCCAGGTAGTCTGGGTCTCTACATCTCATGAGACATTGCTTTTGCTCAAGGCTGTTCTCCTCAGAGCTTCACACTCAACAGGAATTTTAATTTATAGTTTAACCTTTCATGACAATCAAGTACATATGGCACAAGACTTTGCTGAAAAATTCCTTCACCAATTCAGTTTTCAGTCAGGAACTCGTATCTTGCTATTGCAGTTGCCTTATGTGTTACTAGGGCAAACAACATCATTAAAAAGACAGATCCTTTTGCTGTGGTTTTCATTTTTCCAAGTTCAGATGATGTATGCAAAAACGATGTCTATAATATTTGTCATAGAGCTGAGGGTGACAGTGGAGCTTGAGAGGGTCATTTTAATAAACAGAGAGAAATAATTTCTCAAATATTCAAATGCTTGGCAGAGAGATTTAGGGGATCAGAAGATCTACGGGCTTCAGCAGTCTTCAGAATTCTTTATTCAGGAAAGAAATGCTGTCTCTCAGAAAAAATGGTTCCAGGACTGAATCCATCCTACTTTTACCTTGACGGACAACACACATATCAGTTCTTTCACACTTAGAAATCTTTGCATTGTGCTCTAGTATCTCACATGCATATTCTTCTTCATGGATATTTTTATTTTAACAAATGAGCATGGCTTAGCTAGAGGAGACAATATTCCTGGCTGCTGCAAGTAACTCACAGTGAAGCAGATACCCTGGGAAGCATCAAACATTTGCTGAAAAACATCCATTACAGCAGTGGGTTCAGTCCTAAAGGTATTATCAGCTTTTCCCTGATAATGGATGCTAAAACCAGCACCAACTTCATGGAATCTGATGGATTTAGACTTGACTCCTGATGGGAATAAAGAAGCTGCTAGGAGACTGTAATGAGAAAAGCAAGCTTAAAAAAATTGAGAGCTGGAATATAAGCAATCATCTGCATCCCAGCTTTGCCTCAGGGGACTGAGACCTGTCTTTTCTAGGTATACAGACAAAGAAAGTGTCAATATTATCCACATGCCTAGGAGAATTAAAGATTACTCTTAGAGATTTGATATAGACAAAAGGAAAACTATTTGACGCAGTTTTTTTAAAAAAAGTTTTATTTGTTTGCATCTTGCTCTCATTCTTTTTGTATCATAACAGATGCATAACTAAGGTGTAATACATGTATCAGATGAAAGGAATAAGAAGCAGGAAATTTTAAAAAAGTAAATTTTTGTCATTCTTTAAAGTTCAAAGCAGGTCCAGGCACTCTGAAAATATACAGAAATTTATATTAAATACAATATTTAAAGTATTTACAATCTCATTAAAAATCCCTTTAATATGTCTGTAAATTGCCTGTGGAAAAACAAATCAGAATGAAATATATCTTACAGAAAACATTTTGATGCACCCATTTTATAACTCAACAACTATCCAAAGTAGAGAAAAAGATGGAAAAGGTATTAAAGTTCAAGAAGTTTGGGCTTTTAATGCCAGGATGGAGTACAAGTTGAAAAATCAGGGAAGCTCAAAAAAAATTCTGGTTCCAGAAACCTCCAGTTTGCAAGCTAAACACTAGATAAAGCAGCTTCTCAAATTTTAGAGAGAACAAAACAATCAGAGATTTTCTGAGCTAGGTCTACTAATGTAAGGTGTTTTATTCAAGTATTTATTTGCCTAAACCTGCTTAAAGTACAATTCAGGACCAAGATTAAAATACTGATTGGAGTATCAGTTGCACAGATTTCACCACCCCGCTGCTTAGAAGATGGCATGCTAGACAGGGGTGCTCAGTCAGGCAAACCAAGTCTGTAAGCTAAGTGGGCTTGTCATCACTCTAAGAGACACAAGCATTAAGCTGAATTGATGCTAGTAAAACGTGACGTCAAATGTCACTTAATGAACATGTAACTCATTATGTCCTTACATAGGCTTCCAGTGAATTTAAAATACAGCACTGGATGGATAGTAGCACTCTAAACGTACTATACCAAGAATTAAAAAACAATAAAGAAAAATATGTTACTCTTCCTATATCTAGAGCAGTAAAAAAAAAAAAAAAAAAGTGATAATTTCTAGGAAAGCACATATGAAAAAGGTAACCTTGGCCTCATCTGCTACCTGGGCATCCTCAAGAAACTAAAGATCTAACAAGATTCCTGTTAAGCTCATTTAGAACAGAGAAAGAGAAATACTGCTGCAAGGTGACTGTTAAGAAAAGATGGTGCCAAGGGGTGTCATAACGAGAAAGGTGAATCCATTACCTAATGCTGAGCACACGACCATTTCAGATCTGCCTCTCTGAAAGGAATTTTTCTCATCTTTCTCTCTTTGCCCAGACTTTCTCCTTCTTAAATGAAACAGACTATAAAATAACTAGAGAGTTAGGCAGCATATTAAACCAATTAATAGATTAAAATAAAGAAAGAAAAAAGTACATCCCTTTGGTCTTTCAGTCCTAAAGGTCTATCTTCTTTTCACCATTCTGTCATCTCTGAAATTTTATACTGCAGCAGTACATTACTGGTACCTGTGTGAAATTTTTTTTTATTTTTATAGTGTGGAATGCAGCTTTTGAAATTGGGAAGCAATTTTCTATCTCTTCTATCTGCTTTCTAGGTTTTTTTCCTATTCAGCGCCTGTTACAGAATTCTGACATTACCTCTGGTAGTTACTATGATGAGCAGCAACATTTGGGCCTGCCAGTCTTCAACATATGTAAGTGGGCTACTGCCTGGAGGTATATTAACCTCAAATTTTTGAACTTTATGTTACTGCTTGCTTCCATTGGGTATTTTGTTGATTTCTTTCTGGGTATCTTTGATCAAAAAAACAGATTTTCATCTCAGTGATGTTGTCTTTAAGTTTGTTACCTTTTCCCCTTTTACAGCATAAATCTGTTTTATATGTGGCATTTTGAACTAACAGAATACAACATTGGGAAAACAGACTGCATTGGAAATACTTCCTCAGAGAAGAACGTGTCGCATGGCCTTCACATGACTTTTACTGCAGATACAATGAATCTGTAACAGTAAACCCTTCTTCACCCCCCAACCCAGCCATGTAGCTGCAATTTACAAGCAATGCATTAATTTTTGGAAGAAAGTCTGAACTAACACAGGAAATGTTCACTGCTGTGTCTGCAAAATCACTGAAAAATCTGTGTATGAACTGGTTAAGAGCTCATGCAAATATCCATCTGGGGATTTAGGAGATGGTCCCTGCGCACACTATGTCAAACAGTTCTGTATCGTTATATTCACCTAATACTAAGCATATGAAATGTTTACTCACATGCTTAAGTGTTTTGACCCAAAATAATTATATACTCCTGAAATAAAATAGCTGTTTTCAAGACTGTTCAAAAATGTTTAGTCATGAATTATGTCCTTGGTACATGTATTTAAAACAACTTTATAGCAACAGTGACCTTTCTAGCAAACTCTGAAGGATGTATTGAATATTTTTAGAACATTATCAGTTCTGTTAAACTGGACAGCTCTGTTCCTCGTGGAATGCGCTGACAGCAAGCATATGTGCCTTTCATATGCTTGGATATTATTTTAATGTGAGCTTTTAAAATAAAACCATACATTTGATAGGTGTGTTTTCCTATGACAAGGCAATAAGCTGAAGTAAAAATGAACATAGGAAAACATCATCTAGACTTCCTTTATTACTGCTACGAGCAGATGAACAGTGTAAAGGGTAAACACACATGTACATTTGACCTAACTATCAAAAATCTCCCTTTAGTCCCTCCATCAGACTTTTAGAACTCACTGGCAAACTTATTCATTGCCAGGCCCAAATGGTCTCATACTAGTGAAGTCTCAGCTCATGTTCAATTTTATGCATCTAAATATTCAACAAAGGTATAAAACCAAAATCACATATGCAGTTATTTAATGAGTGGCAACATAAACAGCCCTGTCATCAAAGCAATATTGTTTGCTAAGAATAAACACATGGCAAGCAGGATGCTTTCCATTGATTCACTTCTTAAGACAGCCCTTTGTTATCCAATTCTTAGCTTCCTTAAGGTACTGGCACAACTATTGAGTTCTGTGTAGTTAACAAAGCTTTCACTGTTTGGTATCCAGTTCATCCCAGGTGACTTCAGTGACAGATCCGGAGGCTAGAGATGCAACTTCTGAACATACTACTCTGTTTCTTTCTAGTTTAAAAGCCCTTTCAGTCTGCATGACTGTTCTGATCATTGTGCTATGGGGAGAGACAACTGGACCAGGGAGATTCAGACATTATAGAAGAATCTATACCTAGAAAACATGATGATATTTCTCTAAACACTTGTTAGCTAATTCCCATCTGTGCTGCTCCTAAAATACATTCAAACTTCTTCTCTTGATGTATTTAGACTGATAAAAATGATACATAACTCAGGCATACATACACCATTCCAGCATCAGCTGCACTGTTTGTGATAAGAACCAAAAAGATTGCATTTATCATAAAACTCTACCAAGCTGCACAGATCTAATAATTATGAAAATTGCATGACAATCCTACAAACCTGGTTTCTTAAATTCAGATGAAGTAGTCTAAGATGTACAAACATACACACACAAGAGCAAACAAAAAACAAGGCGCAGCTTCTTTAAATCTGAAGACATAAAACAATTGAATTATTTAAATTCTTATAACTTCTGTTGTAAGTCTGTTATAAGTCAGTTCCCACTGACTGGAAAGGGGGGAAACATAACCCCAATTTTTAGAAAAGGAAAAAAGGATAAAAGGAAGACCTGCAGAACTACAGGCCAGTCAGTCTCACCTCTGGGCAAGATCACAGCGTAGATCCTCCTGGAAACTATGCTGACACACATGAAAAATAAGGAGGTGACTGGTGACAGACAACATGGCTTCACCAAGGGCAATCACACCTGACAAATCTGGTGGCCTTCTTTGATAGGGTTACAGCACTGGTGGATAAGGGAAGAGCAACGGACATCATCTACCTGCACTTGTGCCAAGCCTTTGACACTGTCCTGCACAACACCTTTGACTCTAAATTGGAGAGACATGGATCTGACAGATGGAGCACCCGGTGCATAAGGACTCTGCTGGATGGTCACATGTTGTGGTCAATGGCTCAATGTCCAAGTGGAGACCAGTGATGAGTGGCGTTCTGCAGGGGTCGGTGTTGGGACCAGTGCTGTTTAACATCTTTGTCAGAGACATGGACAGAAGGACTGAGTGCACCCCCAGCAAGTTTGCCAACTACACCAAGCTGTGTGATGTGGTTGACATGCTGGAGGGAAGGGATGCCATCCAGAGGGACCTTGGCAGGCCTGAGAGGTGGGCCCATGCAAACCTCATGAATTTCAACAAGGCCAAGTGCAAGGTCCTGCACGTGGGTTGGGGCAATCCTAAACACAAATACAGGCTGGGAGAAGAATGGATTGAGAGCAACCCTGAAGAGAAGGACTTCGGGGTGTTGGTTGATGAGAAGCTGAGCATGAGCCAGCAGTGTGTGCTTGTGGCCCAGAAAGCCAACTGTGTCCTGGGCTGCATCAAAAGAAATGTGACCAACAGGTCGAGGGAGGTGATTCTGCCCCTCTACTCCACTCTTGTGAGAGCCCATCTGGAGTATTGCATCCATCTCTGAGGCCCCCAAAATAAGGACATAGAACTGTTGGTGAGTCTAGATGAGGGCCAAGAAAAGATCAGAGGACAGAGAGATAGGCTACAGGAGAGATAGGGAGGCACTCTTGATCATGGAATGTAGTGATAGTACAAGGGGTAACAGTTTAAATCTGAAAGAGGGGAGATTTATATATTAGATATTAGGAAGAAATTCTTCATTATGAGGGTGGTTAGACACTGGAACAGGTTGCCCAGAGAAGCTGTGGATGCCCCATCTCTGGAGGTGTTCCAGGGCAGGGTGGATGAGACTTTAAGCAACCTGGTCTAGTGGAAGGCGTCCTTTCCCACGGTGGTGGGTTGGAACTAGGTGATCTTTGAGGTTCCTTTCAATCCAAACTGTTCTATGATTCTATGATCCTATGATCCTATTTCAAGTAATTTTACCGTGGAAGAGCACTGAAGCATCGAGTCTTGGGTCTCCATAAACTTCATACCTTTTCTACAAAAGTTACACAGAGTAGTTTTCTTAATACGTTAACACTAGTTCATTGTTTAAACATCAGTTTTATTTACTGTTTCAGCATATTGTATAAAAATAATTGTTTGCCTAAAAATTTTACTGTTTTGAATTTGTTGTCTTACTCGCATTCCCTTTTTTTTTTTTCTAGAAAAAAAAAGTAGTAGGTTAGTGCTCACTTTACCTGCTGTAAACCATTTATTGCTTCCAGGCTCTATGTGCCTTTGTTTTTATCTTCAGATCTACACAAAAAAAGCTTAATATTTTCCATTTGCTTCTCATCTGTTTCAACGTTAGGAAGCTCTGAAAACTAAACGGTTTTATGGGCTTGTTTCCAGTTGCGTCTGATATGCAACAAACATTGACATTCTTCTCATAACTGTAAATTTTAGCAGTAGAACAGTGTAACTTGCCCAGCATTTGTTATGAGAGGATAAACACGTACCATTATGCTGTGGAGACTGTAGACAATAAATACATACACTTCGTGCAAAATAAATTCTGTAATACTTTCATAAGCATGTGTGTATAATGACATGCAAGAGCAAGAAGGAAGGTACAAGACCTCCCAAATATAGGCAACGTAGGGAATAGGAAGAATATGAGAAGGGTTGTGAAATAAACAAAAAAATACATAACAGAATAGCCCAGAAAATTTTTTTTTTCAAAGACCAGGAAAGTAGATACAGAAAACAAAACCTCAAACCATCAGCAGAAACCCAGCTGTGACTTTGGTTTTAAAACTATAGATTCTAGATAGTTAAACTCATCATCAGAAGAATTGATGCACCCTAGAAAGAGCAATCTCTAATCTGGGAATATCAAGCTTCTGAAAGTCATCAACTCATCTTGTATATATTCTTATGGAAAGATAAAAATGAAAAAAAAAAAAAGAAAATTAATATACTTCTGGATTCTAAAACATGTTTTATTTTCATATAAATATCAAACACTTAGATCCTGGGCAGGTATAGGTATATGTCCATGTAGCTACTTCTGCATTCATGATAAAACAATTTAACTAATCTGATCTGTAATTCAGCTAAAGACCCAAGCAACACAAGTAGAAAAGAAACAATTGTTATTCCATCTCCTTTTTACTGCAAAAACTAGCTGCTTTTTTCTTCTTTTTTTTTTGACAGAAGTGAAATTATGATTAAGTTCAGTTTGTTCTTCAAGCATGTAGGCATTTTCAGTGGATTTTGTTTTATTAAATGGATGAATGCACTCATTCTGCTGTTTTTATTATTCCCTCTCCTCAGCCATGTTTGTAGAAGTTCATATAGCAAAAAAAATGAGTACTTCCATTTGGGCACACTAGCACAAATTTAAAAAATGCTTTGACATAACAAAAAAATTGTAGTGTAACTAGAAGAATGTCAGATAGAAGATTGTTCCATTATCACTAACACTTCAGCACTCTGCATTTCATGTACATTATCTGTAATAACACACAACTATGTGCTTTACAGTTTGGAATTTATGATATTTTCCTCTAGTATCCCCAAAGCACTTTTACAAACTAAGGGCTCAGACTTTCTGGATAGCAACTGTTTCAAATTGGGTGCTGAAAACATTTAACTTTGCATGCTTTCAGAAGTGTGCCCTAAATGTAGCTGTATTAGGCTCCGAGATGAAGAAAGCATCACCTACTCAAGCAGACAAGGCCAAAACCATGGGATGTGGCAGCCTAATCTTTAGTGCTTCTCCAATGACACACTGCAAAACAGGGTAAGGCATGTAAACTTTGTTTCTCATTTATTTTTTATTCTTTGCCTGTTGTCATAGAACCTACTGTTGTGATTCTATGGACTTCATCTCAAAAAGAAGACAGTTAGGGTAAGAGCTATTCCTCATCAATTCTGTAATTTTGCAATTTAGGTGCATTTTTAATTTCTAAATGCTGCCATCAACTGAAAGAAGCATTGTTGAGAAAACAGTTCCAAGCAGTAAAATGGGATATTTAGAAAATGAATCAATCCTAAAAACACAAACTGTTTTTTCCATTTAGTTTCCTGCTTTGGTGTGCAGACCCTTTGGTGCAACTGAGGTAAGTACAGAGCTTTCAAGACAGAAGGAATTCCATTCAGCTAATCCTGCATAAGAACACCATGACACTAGGACTCCTAAAAGGTAAGTTTTTCAGATGAAAAAATGAGATGTAATTAATAATATATCCTTTAAGCACTGTTTTTTTGCTCATAACAGCTTCATATTCACAGTTCAAGATCTGAAACATTAGTCTTTTTTAACTGTTTCATATTTAAATTGAATTAATTTTGATTAGTTAAAATAATTTTCTGGCAACTCATTATTGGGGTCTATAACATTTTATCTTGTTAATATTTATGGTAAACTAATGTCAACAGCAACGAGACAACCCAAATGAGATAATATGAAACCAATTTATTACACTGTTGTAAAAATTAAAGATTTTGAAATTGACATGAATAAATTAAGATGCAAAACCAGATGTTGATCATCTGTTTCCAAATCTCCTCTAGGATTTTTTACCATGGACTGTAGAAAGCAAGAGCTGTGGATGTCTGAGTATACCAGTGGAAATGCACTGCTTCATGCTTTCCATGAAAAAACATGCACTGTTTTATTTGAAGTACCTTATCTACCTTGGGAACAACAGTAATTACATGCTAATTCATTTTACTGCTACCACATTATCATCTGATAATCATGCAATTAACTGAAGTCACCACCAAGGAGTGTGAAGATGTCAGAGAATCAGAACATACTCTGGTAAGTAACGAGATCTTTAAATCAATGGGGTGTTTTAGCAAGAGCCAATAGAGAGATTTAAGGGGTGGTGTAATAATGATAAAGACTGACATCAAAATTAGACTGTAAACAAACACATAGCACTGCAGGAATAATGCAAATAAAAAAGGTAGCTAAACCGAAATGAGGAGAGAAAAGCCACAAACCACTGAAAAATTGTTAATGTAATATTGACCAACAGAAAAAAAAACACCAGAAACCTGGCATTACAGCAGTCCACATTTCTCACAAGAGCTGAGTAAACACTGTGATGAATATAACTTCTTTTTGTAACTTGTGTTTGATTCACAGAGATTCTTTGAATATGCACAGATGAAGAATTGTGTGTTGTTTGCCTATTGCAAACATTTGACATTTGAAATTCAGACTGTGTTGGTTAGCTTTGATTAGATACATGAATTACACAGGATGTTTGTTCTCTGATTGGAGCCCTTAAAAATCAGGTTTTCAGGATGAATATTTACATTTACAAGCTCAGAATTTGATCATCATTAGTATCTTCCAGCAGTCCATGAAAATTGCTAATTTTCTAAAACATTTTTTGCCACAAAAATCTTGTGTTTAATATGTATAGGGAAGGAGCACAAAAAAAAAAAAGAAAAAAAGAAAAAAAAGAATGAGTGTTGTCAAACCAAATCAGTTCAGGTATTCATTTAACTTAAAAGTGTTTGCAGTGGCCTGATATACCAATATTCTCAGATCATAAGGAAAATGCTTTTCAAAAGTATTGAAGCAATTCAAGGAGCAAAAGCACTTAGAAGAAAACAATCACAACACATGATCTGAAATCAATTAAGTCCTCCAAAATGACCTCATTTTAAATGGACTAACTTTTTGCTTTTTATCATGTGCTATTCTTCATAGAATCTCTATTTTGTTTTCCACACAAACTTCAACTGTCCACACTTACAAACTTGAAAGAGTTGGATTTCTGGAAATTAAGATTAGCCTGAGCTTCTTAATTAATCCTCTTTATGAAAAATGTGATTATGAATATTCTAGACACTAAAAAATTATTGAAATTACTATTACAGAAGAAATAGCCAAGAAATAAGATTTTTAGAATTTGAGTTTAGGAAGTCTTACGCAGAGAAATAACAGGATGTATTCAGAAAAAAAATGCAAATTGAATGGCATACTGAAAGACAAAGACCTGATCAGGTAGAAACATGAACAGAAACATTTGGGAAAGAAATTGTAGCTAGGAATCAAATCAGGTTTAAAGATGGATGACAGAGGATCAGAAAAGACTGATCAAGATGGATAACTTAACTGACAGCATCAAATGACACTGAAAGACCCAGCTAGATGAAATGCAATATCAAGTTAGAATTAGTCAAAGCAGATTCATTGGAAACTTAAAAATTAAATCTAAATTTTGATAAATGATGCTATTTAAAACCTAACATTTTTCATAGAATGACTTTTGTGTTGGACCTTTCATATTATCCTGAATATTAAACAAGAGCTTTCAGTTTCATAACAGTTCTAAATGAAATTAATAATGAAGTTAACAAATGGTATCTGTAAGTATCATGTTTTCAAGGAAGAATGTCATGATTACCATAAAGACTAGTCTGCATACAAAGGCAGTCCCTAAATATTTTTGAGCTATAACATATTCCTTATTCACAGAAATTGTATCACTGTTCACGAAGCACTTTTATTTAAAATGTTGTATATGCATAGAGCCACAAAGGGTTTACCATTTGAGTATCTAAAACTTGAAAATGTATTCAAATAATTTTCAAAAATTTAATTTAATATGTCCAGATATTGAAATGTTCTTTAAGCTTTTTATTTTTTTTTTCTTTTAATGAAATACTATTCATCTGACACGTCTCTGATCAGGCAAACTCAGGAAATAACGCTTTTCAGTTTGGTACCCAGCATTCTGGAATCTTAAATACAGTTGTTATTACTAGGTACCCATTATTACAGCTGTTATTAGTAGGGCACATGAAAGATAGGTAAAATGTTCAATAAAATTAATGTAATTGAAAAGATATAATGAATATATAGCTCTTCTGGCAGTGCATTCTGTAAATGTAAAGAACTAATATCTTGACTGAATTACCATCATAGTAACAAGAGATGGGGTTCAATGTTTCCTATACGCTTACATGACAATACATTTTCCAGGTTCATTTGCAAAATGCATACATCTTTATTAATCATGTCTAACTCCTAAAGCAAAAACTGTTTTACTTTTACATGGAAGCATTGTTCCACTCTGCACTTCATTATTTTTATTGTTTCTATATGCATGTATAATGGGTAAGATTTCAGCACAAGTGTCTAGTCAAAAATAATTAGTCTTCAGTTACAGCAGAAATCCAATTGAAGCACTTGTGACATTTGCATTAATACCAAATTAGTTCATGGTGATTAATGCTGTTTAAAACATATCAAAGGAACTAGTATTGATTTGGCAATTATTTTGATGCATTAAAGTTTACTGTAATTTATATCATCTTCAGTTTCTGAACAATTTCTGTGCACATCAAGTCTCAACATTGTCTAGTCTAGGCGTCATGACTGGGATAAAAAAAAATGCACCTTCTATGACAACACAGAACAGCTTGTTTCCGACTCAGAAGTCTGCTAAACAACTGTTTTCACAGTAGTTATTCTTCCCTGAGAACAGTTTCAGCAAAAATCAGTATCCTCACCAGCTCTTCCTCAAAGCAAGTTCAGCTAGCTTGTTCTCAAGGGGGATTAATATGAAGTCCAAAGACAATTTGTGTTAATAAGGAGAGAAATTGGCTTTTAGCCAGCATGCCACATGGTTGACCATCTAGGCCTTCTTTATTGATTATTCTGGTGGAGTCTACTGCAACATCTCTCAGTTGATTAGTTAAAATAAGCAAAAGCAGATGGTGGAATCTGTTTGCCACGAAATTTTCAAATGGGAGAAAAAAAGGAAAAAATATCTCTAAGGGCATGGATACAATTTGACTTTCCCTTCATAATAACATAAATAAATTTAAAGTTAACACAACAGTCTGGAATGTAGGCTACCTAGGTTATTGGTATATATCCTGTTGGCTCAGGATATGAAATGGACCTTGCAGAAATACAGATATTATGAAACAACAAGTCTCCTAATCAGTCTGTGTTTTTTCTCAATGTGTGTGCACTGGAAAGAAGACTAGAGAACTTGTATTCTCTGGCATCGCTTTTACTTCCAGAAGACAAAGGATCTCTTTGAGATCTCTATCTCACTAGTAAATGTTAAAGTGTATCAAAACAAACAAACAAGAAAAAACAAGAAAACAACAGCAAAATTACGTGAAGTCTTGATTTCAGAGAAATGTCTAAGACAAGAAGTGCATTGAGTTAGTGTTGCAGCTACTGTTTTTATTGCATGAGAGAGTGATATGGCAAATCTCCCACTCAGCCACTTAGGTGGCACCAATAAAATGCTGAGATATTAATTACCACTAATACTAATTTAATTAATATTAATTTAATTGATATTAATTATTTCAGAATGGTCCTGCATCGGGGAGTCACAGACTTGACATCATGAAGCATTTCCTTACAGAGAGTGGTCAAACACTGGACTAGGCTTCCTAGAGAGGTGGTTGATGCCCTATGCCTGATGAGTTTCAGAGTCATTTGGACAATGCCTCTAATAATATGTTTTAACTTTTGGTCAGCCCTGGAGTGGTCAGGCATTTGGACTAGACAATCATTGTAGGTCCCTTCCAACTGAAATATTATTTTAAAAAGATTTTTCTCACCGAGAGAAAAAAAAAAAAAGTAGTAGGGAAATGTCTGTGGCACTTTGATTCCTTGCAAAGAGAGCAGTCAGAAAAAAAAAAAAAATAGCCATAACCTAGAATCTCTTTAATTGCTACTCAATACCTTCTGGCAGGGCCCTTTGAGTACATCACTTGCCCTGACTTGGTAAGTGCCACCAGCTCTGCCCTGTCTGCATAGCTGGAGGCTGTGCCTTGTCAGGCAGGATCAGTCTCACCTGGGCTGTGCCCATCTCAGCCCCAGTTTGCCTTCTCTTTTGGAGCAGACCTAGTCTTGCCACTCGCTGACACCTTCCTTTGTTATAAATTTTAAATTCTGTTGCAGGAGTGGAAAGAAGACCATATTCTGTTGCCTTACTATAAAGCTCAGATAATTCAGATAATTCAAATGTCAAAACAAACCAAAATAATCACTGGTAAAATCACTACCGCAACAGTATAGGGAATATAGCAGGTACCCGTGGCATCACAGTTACAATAAAATTATCAGCAAATGTTTACTCTTTATTCAGGCTGCCATACAACCCAGAAATATAATCCCCCTATCTGATCAAGACTAAGTAAGTTGACTAATATTTAAATAAGATATAGATAATAAGCTTAAATTACTAAACAAAGAGAAATTTACCTCATTCCTCAGATAGTGTTTTCAGGAACACACAATTTTAATTTACAACTTGCAGACAAAATGAAAATTTGACGAAATCAGCCTATGATTTCTGTATTCACAAATAATATTCACTGTAGTGATAGCCCCAGAAAACTCTCTTCCCAGAAGTTATCAAGCATTACAAAGCATACAAAGAAGAACACAAACAATCTTATGACTAGGGTGGATTTTAACTAAGATGCCTAGAGTGATGAAAAATGTCTGGAGGAACATTAACGTGATCCTCTGACTACGTGACAGGTCACGTCATGAGAAGACACAGTCTGGTACCCATAAAAACATATTTTTACAGCAATAAATTCAACTGTCTTAATAAATTAAATAAAGCGTTTATGCAGACTTTCATCTATTTAAAATAAATATTAATGGTGCTTTCATGTAGGGTTACAAAATTTAGTCTCCTTAAGAACAATATAGGCAGAATAAAGGACTTATTAGAGTAACGCTACTTAAAGCATTGCCTCATGATAGTCCAAACCCACGTTTAGATAGAGAGGCCCACTGCTCACTTTTCATAAGAACTAAAGTCACTGAAGTCACTCAAGGGAAATTACTCTTTGTGCAAAATCCGTGAGCTGAGAGAGGAGTGACTCAAAGGGAACTCTCAAAGCACTATCACAACCACCGAAGTGTCTGCCTTGGACTGTTGGCTTAAAGCTGCTGAGCACAGCAGGGGCTATGCAGCAAGTGTGTCTTAGGCACCCTGCTGAGAGCAGGGGCGTTGACAGGAGTGCGAGACCCCAGCTCAGGTAATTATCCCTGGTCAACTCAGCCTGGATACAGCAGGGTTGAACATGGTTTCAGCCAGCATCAGTGGGTGGAACTGGAGGGGGGAGGATCCCAAACCAGGGTCTCAAACCTCACCAGCACCTGCATGAGATTTAATGATCATGGTAGCTTTTGGGTACTCTGATTTCAAGCTTTGATGTCAGAGATATTCATAGATGAAGAAAAAAACTTTCCTAAGAAATGTCTCTCCTTTAATACATCATGTAAAAAACCAAACATCTTGAGATACTAATGTCCTGAAGATACTGCTGCACAGAGGCCTACCGTACATTTCCAGCATGACTAAGAGAATACATTCTGGGGAAAGACAAAACAAAGCAAACAAACAAACCTATGTCCTGAAACAGAATCTCTTTTCTCTAAACTTTCCGTCTCATTTAAGTCTTCACATGTATATTAAGTTTAAAGGTTAAGCTGCAACAGAGCCCTGAGCCTGTTTCTGTTACTTAGACTATTCTGAGTCCCAGAGTGTGGTAAATTACACTGGTGTTCCTAAAACAGTAAATGTTCCTCCCCTTTGCTGCAGTCTGAGATGGAATTGACAGTGTAGACTAAAAGGACTCAGAAAACTAAAACACTTACAGTCACGGATATATTTAGTGTTGATGAGTGATACAAACTCCCTGTTCCACCTGCATCATGGCTCCTCACACAACTTCCCTCCCATTCAGGGAAGCAAATGCAACAGTCCTGGCTGGGCCGGCCCTGCTGTCAGCCCTCAGGTGCTGGTGCTCCTGCAGCAGCCTCTTCTGGTCCCTCTGCTGGGTCTTCCCCACAATGGCCACAGCCCATTTATAGGATGGGGCACAGAATGCCTGATTCTGATGGGCTGCCATTCCCGCCTGAGGGCTGTCTGTTGGTGCCACTCTGGAGGCTGGGGTTCTGGAAGGTTCTCCGCGGTGCCCTCAGGGCTGACGGGTTGCAGGCCCTCCAGCCTCTCTGCTCCTGTGGGTACCTGACCAAGGCTGTAGCTGCTCACTTGGCTGGTAAGAAAAAATGTTGAACAATACAAAGTAATCACGAAATTTTTGTATTTTGAGCCACGTTCAAGAAAAAATATAGTAGTACCTTATTCCGAAAGGCAGCAGAGACTAAGAAGGGATTTTTAAAAATCTAAATAATATGTTAGACTTCTCCTATTGCATTGAACAGGATTTAATGCTGGGTTTGGAAATAATATCCAGAATGTCAGAAATTTGGTTTTCCAAAGTAGCCTGAAGTGTTTTAGGTGTGCTTCGTGTAGCCTTAGGCTGCAAATACTGTCACTTTGGTGTGACACATGGAAGTAAATGTTAATAAATAGGTAAATTCAAGTGGGAAAAAAAATCCTAAATATGCTGCATGTAAATATATGCACATATTCTGTGAATTCACAGGTCTCTTTCCTTTTAAATGGTAACACAGCTCACTATCAGTTTGAAATATCATTAGTAGCAGTGAAGAGCAACTGGAGATGTTAACATCTATTTCAGGGCAGGCAGGTAAGTTTCATACAGGCAATTAATATTTTAACAACTTTTTATTTTATAAATTGTATAAATGTAAACATAAGAAGCTTATAAATCCTGTAGTTAGTGGTATTTCCAAGGATGAGCAGAGATTGTCTGAAGTTAAATCTAAGGTGTTTTTTTCATTCACAATTTACACATTCTCCCAGAGGTGATGAAATTTATGGAGTCTGGTTTTTGTTACTGACTTCTATTGGTTAGCATCAATGGAAGCACATAATCAAGTCTTGATTACGGTTACACTGAAATCACTTTTTTTTCTTTAAAAACCCTTCTCTTTTTTATTCATCAGATCAAGCAAACATTATCCACACTTGTCGATTATCAGACTTTGTAACACCAAAACTTGTCGTTCCACCTGGACATAGTCACATTAAAATTCAGAGAGTGGGAAATAATACCCAATGCTGCCAGTCAAGTAGGTATCTTTTCCTCTGTTCGGCAGAAGCTTCTAGGTCTTAAAGTATAAGATGTCTGTGGAATACTTTTGGAGCCTTTTTGTGTATGAAGGAACATAAAGGCAAGACAGAACTATTGCTAGAAGGCAATGAGGAGAAAATATTAATCTTAGCCCAAAATAAAGCTAGCAGGCTTTGTTTGGAAGGTATATTTGGATATATAGCATATTGGAGCTTATGATAAGGAAAAACTATTATTATTCAAATGTTTCAATATGAATATAGCATGAAAATATTTTCAGTGATTTAGCCAGAGTCACTGAAACCATCAAGGCTACACTTAACCTGGGGTAAGTTAAAGATATTTTTATTTAAGTTAATTTATAATTGATACAAACCTGTCATACTGAGAAGTGATAGTGCACTGGAATTACAAACCCTTTCAAAACGTTGTCTGACCCAGGAGTTGTACATACCCGCCAAACAGTAGTGATAGCATAAGCGAAGAGTGCGGCCTCTATACTTTGCTGTCAATTGCTATTTCTTTCTATCATGCATAATAAGGGCTCATTTTCAAATGAGTGATTATTTCAGGAAATTCTACCTGGGAACAAGTACTGAGCTCTGCAACTTGACAAAATGATACTTTGCTCATCTCTCATTGGGTGTTTTTCAATAATGGATATGAAGCTTTCATGCTCATCTACACATGCCTGAAATTAATAATTTATTACAGTAGTACAGACTTCCACTGTGAACCTAAAATTCAAAGAAGGTAATAGTCAAAGTCATAGATGATAAACTGGGCCATAAAACATGTTCATTCTTCTGCCGTCTTCATGAAATGATGTGATCTTCAATGGATATAACTCTCTCTGTAAAATATAGATTAATTAAAATAAATGAGAGACTTTCTCCATACTGGGAATATAAAACACATTTTAGGAACTTTATGTGGATAACTGGCAAATAAATTCTCTTAGACATGTAAACAAGATAAATGAAGCATCTCTGCTACCTTCAAGCCTCTGACCTGGTCAGTCAATTGAATCTTCTCAAAGAGGAGGGAGAAATATGATTTATTCATGACCAAGAGCAAATAAGAGAAGATCTCTCATCTTATTGTAACACGAAATTCGCTTTGTCTCTAGAGAAGAATCTTGAAATGTTTGTAAAGAACAACCTACTGTTGATGAGGTATCACTGCTGATTCTGTGTTCAGAAAATTTAGGCTTTTTATAGGTGCTTATTTACACCTCTAGTTATACTGATCTTTCATTTGTAGTCACCAATATTTTTAATGGTTTGCTGCCTTTGTCCAATGTCAGTCTGTTAGGTGATTATGCCTTTGACAGTGGCAATTCTAAGCAAGAGATCCTAATTTGTCACAGTTGGGAAGTTATGGGTTACATAACTATACCCAACTTAACTATACTTAACCAGCAACTCAAAGATCTGGGTAAACTACTGTCTTGGACATGTGAAAACAAGATATTGGTCCGGCTAGGACACATCAGAGTCTGGCCTGTCAGATTCTTGAATATCCACATAGCTTGACATGAGAAGTAGATGCCCAGCACTTTGAAAACAGAATCAAAACCCAAGGCATAGCTCTCCAATTCTTTTAACTGTGAAATTACCTTTAAACTGGAAAATAGATCTTATAAATTGTTTGTCACAATTATTGCCCTAAAATAATGGAGAAAAAAAATCAGAAGCCCCCTAATTTCTCTTATAACGCTGATGACTACGGGTCATGAAAGTAATGCTAGAATGCCTGGTGCCTTTCTATTGATTTAAATTTATTATTCTCCTTAGAAAAAGTGACAATCAATCTGGTTTGTTTAAGGGTGGGCAATAAATTGTCAAAACATCAGAGATTAGAAGTCCAGTAGTTCACTTCCTTACTGAAAGGTCATTTTTCTGTCTTTAAACTGTAGCATTCTTTTAATTTTTCTGAGGATTCTTAATATAAATCAATGTCTTAACTTCAGTTTACTGCTTTGTGTCTGGAAATTCTATAGCATCCAGTAAAAAATACCATGTAAAGTATATCATGAGATCATAAGACTTTGCCATTCACTGAGTTCTGAATTTTTTCAATTTCAAGAGTATTGATAATTCTATTGTAAATAACCTCTCATAGTTCAGGTCACTAGTGTAGACACAAGGTTTGGGGAAATTAAATAAGAAGATAATAGAAGAAGAACACAGTTTTATCCTTTCTAGCTATGAAATCATTAACAATGAAATGTCCTTCCTTATAAAATTTCTCATTTCTTTCCTAAGAAAGATATTGTTACAATTTAAAGTTTAAAATTCAGTTTCCTACTTTTATTAAAAATAACTGTAGTAGCAGGATAATGAATATTAGAATTTTAAATAACTTTAAGATTTCTAAATATTTTATAATTAAATTAATGCTGGTGAGATTAAATTTATTGTAATGTTGAGCACGTGTTAATACCTGAAAGACAAGCATCCTTGGGCTACTTTAGCATAGTTAAACAGTGATAAACCCTCAATTATTGTACCACTTCTCACACCATAAATGAAATTATATAAAAATATAAGATATATTTATACAAATATAAAAATATAAACTGAAATATTGAAGTTATATGTGGAAGAGAGGAAAAGATTCTTACGATGGGAAAAGGAGGGCAGTTTTGTTTCTTTCCCCCAAGGTTGTAGTGCAGTATTTCAATTGTCCCTAATAACATTTCTTAGAATTGAGTATTTCACACCATGCAGTTATCTAGAATCAAGAATTTAAAGAATATTTTAAAAAATCCAGAATAGAGTACTCTGGAATTTGTCAGAAGGTATGGAAAAAAGGCACATATTTAAGATTTATTCTGTCTAGACTATAATACCTGAGATGGCTCCCATGGAAAAAAAAAAAACCACTAAAGAAAAATTATTACTCCATTTTCACTTTTGTTTAAAATTTCAAATACGTCAGACCTTCAGTCCTTGGGAGATGAAAAAAAATTATACTGAAAACAGTGGAATTTCTGCAGAGAGACAGATTTTGTCATAAGAGAAATTTAGCAAATTTTGCCAGGGTAAAACAAAAAATTGTCTCTGTATTTTCAGACCCTGGAGACATTGCCATTGATTCTATTTAATGGATTCTTTTTCTGTCTATCCCCACCCCCCCCTTTTTTTTTTTTGTTTTGTTTCAATAAGGCTGTAAAGTAATGTTGTCTGATTCAGATCATAAGAATGCATCAGACAGTGAATTACTGCATACATAGTAGTACATAATGTTATTGCCTTGTTTTTATATGGAGAAATATTATCAGATTTTTACAGAAACACTGAGATTCCCTGAGATGGTTGTAAATAGTCAGTTTGCTGGACTCCTCATCTCAGTTTAGTAGTTTGAGACTTCACTGTGACATGAGTATATGCATATGTGAGAATAAATAAATACCTAAGTGGAGTAAACTGATTGGCTTTGAGGGAGTAATTAGCTAAATAAGTATTTCTTAATACAGCCTCTTTGTTTAAGTACATGTAGACTGTTATTTATTTTTTTAACAAAATAACTGGTAAATTCTCTGTGGTAGAGGACACCATGTTTAAAACAGATTTTTCCACAGAAACAAAGAGAAAGTCTAGTGACACTTGACTTTATGGAAATAAGTGAACTAATGATAATCTGTACTGAACTACAATTTAGATCAATTACTTCCAAATTAATAATCTCAGGTCCATATAGTGTGGAATGGTGGTTGAATCTGGCAGCACGAATCGCAATTGAGACAAACAAGGTTGGCTCTTGGAAAAAAATGTGTATATTCTACACTGAAATAAATAAAATGGTGATAATCTAATGACTTTTTAAAAGATTTTTAAATCTCCCAATTCTTTTATATCCTTCCATGTTGATATGCACATCCAAGTTTACTTGATGAATCATTGCTTATTAAAGAAATTAATTCCAATTGGAAAGTCTGTCTTCATGCCTGTTTTTATCTTACATGGTCTAATCCACAGAAGAGATTGATTAACAATACATTTTTGAAGAGGTCTATTGTTGTTTCGGTTTAAGCCAAAGTTCTCTTTCTTTTCATTACATAATTAGGATTATTAATGATTTGCAGTGCTTAGCTCTGCTGTGAGAGGATTTGATTCAGGCTGTTCTCAATAATCTTAGTACTTTCAAGAGCCAATAATTTCTCTGAGGGACCTTTACTCTTCACAGTACTCTTCACACAGCATACTGCTCTTCATTTACATGTTTGTTACCACCAGGTTATCCCACCCTGTTATAATTTCTAATATTCTATATTAGTTGCAATAGTGCATTTATTCAACAAATAGAAAAAATTGCACAGAGAGGTTCAGCTTTGGTGGATTGCCAAGAAATCACAATGAACTATAGCAATGAAGTTTCCCATTTGTCTGGGGAAATGGATGTAGTATTTTACCTCTTTAAATGGAGAAGAATGATTAAGTTGAGAAGAATGTGTCAGCTTTTGTAATTTCACTTTGGAGGCAGGTGGGGATACTTGGGGTCAGAACAAAATATATCAACTGAACTCCATAAAAGTAATACTAAAACAATTTTCTTAACATTTCTATTCAACAATTCTGGATTAGTAGTTCCTACTGACATTGCATAACCCTTATTTTAAAGAAAGCATGACATTAATTAAAGTAAACCTTATCCTTCTTTCTTTTTTAATATCAGGTCATTCTGACCATCTTTTCTGCTCTATTTAATAGGTTTAACAACTATTTTTCCTATTTTCTGGTAGCTTAGACTCTCTTATGCCCCTTGGTTAACTCTGTTCTAAAAACACTTCACCTAATGTACCTTTATTCCTGTTTTATAAAACAGGATTCCCATATGCCTGAGAGCCTCTGCTGATGACTCAAAGTCATAGTTAAATAAAGCTTGTACTGCTCCCCACAAATCTTTTCTGTCTACTTTTCCTAATTGCTTGTATTTTCATGGCACAGTGAATTTTCTTATCTGATTTTCAGTGCGGAGAACATGGTATCATTTTGGCATTTCCCCATGATGAGATGGTTTTTTGCTGTTTATACTGTAATTGACCAAAAGTAAAAAAAAAAAAAAAAATAATTAAACTGTTAAGATTACTATGAATTGCTTTACAATGAATAGAAGATCTGATTAATTTATAATGAATATTAAAATATTACATACAATCCTAAAGATCTTATTTAGAATAATTTTTCACATTAACTACAAAAAGAAACTAGTTCCATAAAAGGACTTTACCCTTTGCCAGAAACATTTGTCTTTAGGTATTTTCCTTGAAATTTCTGCTTGTGTTTTGCTCAAACAACCCACTTCTAGGTTTCACAGAATAGCTTCCTTCTCATCAAAGCAGATTCAAGATGTTAAGTATCATTACTTAAATACACGGCAAAAAAATTAAAAAAATGGAAAAATGGTTATCGGGAAGATCAGGCAAATATCCATCTGCCATTTCAAAATAGCAGAATTCTACTGGATAGAGCATATACAGGGACTCGGGAAAACTTTTTAATTCATTCTGCAGTGAGTTTTTATGCCTTTATTTCTCTCTATGTTTTAATCCTTTTGCCGGTGTCATTCACCTAATGAATGTTCTTTAGCTCCTTGTAGTACTTACCAGATGATAATGCATTCATTGCAAAATTCTGAAAAGAAGTACATGTGTTTGGTTTGGTTTCAATGTTTGTAGTTTAAGTTAGCAGCTTAAGGAAAAAAAAAAACCAAACAAAAACCAAAACAACGACGCAAAACAAAGCAACTCGTCATAACCCAGTAGAACTTCTACTGCTGGACGTTCATGAGGCTGCTGCTATTCTGCAGTTCCAGCATGCCATATCCTGTACTTGATAAGTTTTGCTGGAGGTCAGTAAGCTGCATCCAAGACCTTTGGCTGCATCCTCTCTGGTACAGTTTGATATATAGTCATTCTGGGTTTTTTACACCTTCTCGAAGGTAAACCTCATTCTGCAGCTGCCCTGGGTCTTCAAGAACACAAATGGCTCTGCAAGATAACTCAGCAACTTAAATATACCTTTTTCAAAGCTCTGACCTGAGGCCATTTTTTATTTTCCTCCTCAAAAAACACCTGACACTGAAATCAGAGATACTCTTCAAAAATTCCAACACTCCTTAGTTCTTAGCACAAGAAGAATAAAGGTTGGAAAAACAATAAAAGCGCTTGGAGTCTTTTACTGCCAACTTTCCTTGCCACATACCCTATCTTTTGTGGTAAATATGGAGCTTCTTTCTCTCCTGTCTCCACAACCTTCTCTTGAGAGGATGCTCAAAGAGAGAAGGTGCTCTTCTTTTCTGTCCAAACTTCCTAACTCCTTTTCCTGCTCCTGTGACTTTGGAGTTAAAAATCAACATTTTCGTTCTTTATGGATATGCGCATTTCTTCAAATCTCATCATCACTGAGAGACGTGTCATACAGTTTTAGTATGGTGGGGTTTTTTGTTTTATTTTTTCCCCATTTTTGTTTGTTTGTCTGTTTTGGGGGGGGGTGGGTTTTTATGTTTTCTTTGGGTTGTTTTTTTTGTTTTGTTTTGTTGTTTTTGTTTTGTTTTGTTGTTTTTTTTTTTTTCCATAGAAGATGACTATGAGATTGAGTGAAGTTACTCTGTTAAACATTTTATTGTCTGAAAAATGTGAATATGATTCTTCTGGTCATTACAAACAAAGTTAGTTTGCATTTCTTGGAGCAATTTTAGATTGCAAGAATACATCTTTAAAAAGTTCACGTTCCTTTAATTTTGAATTTTTCATGAATATTTTTTACAGGATAAACTAATCCTTCCTTCCCTCAAATCAACCAATCTCATTCTCCAAGAACATTCTTCAAGCAGCTTCATTTAGCTGAAAAAAAAAAAAAGTAAAAAAAAGAAAAGAGAAATTAATTATGTATTAAGGTTTTTACATTGTCTTCTCTTACATTTTTCAAGAAAATGGGCATTAAAAAAAGCGATACTGATGGATAACACACAATGCAGTGTTCTGGCCTCTCTGTCTGGAGAAATGAGAAGGGGGTAAAATAATATAGGAAAAAACAGAAGTAGTGAACTCTTTTCATCTGCCTGTATCTTTACTGATATCATCATCGGACTGTCTTTTTTCTCTCCCCTCAGTTTGCTTTCGTTATGACTTTTCTCCTCATTACTCTATATTCTCTTTTTTAATCTCATCCCTTACCCTTTTCTCTCTGCTAGAAGTCAGCAAGGGCAAAATTACTTCATATCACACTGTTCATTCTGCTTGTTGGCTGCATCTCTTACTACATCCCATATCTGGTTTGCTGAATCTATCAGTTTTATGGGTATTTCTGTAATGTCGTTTTGGCCTGGGCCCTGTATTACACCTAGGCCCTAATGCACTACTGTTAATGTAACTAGTTCTACTAATAATAATCCATATTAAATGTACACTAATTCATTATTGAGTTTCCTTTTTGAGTGAGTCAACTGGTTGTCAGTTTTGGAGAGAAAACCTAGGGATTTTCGACCTTTTCTATCAGCTCCTAACAGGTGGTGTGGATACAGGATATGCCAGGATTCCACCAATGACAATCCTCTGCCTTTATCTCAGCAGTACTGATACCCCCAAATGTCCTCAGATGTAGCACCTCAGGCATATACTGTTATGTTAGACCTATGTGTAACCAGAATTTTTTGTGACAGAGATGCATTTTCTGCTTTTAATTTGTCTTCTTACTGGTTCCTCTACCTCTTGCTCTCTTGTTGCCTCAGACATGCAGCCCTGTCATTCAAAAATCCATCAGCACCAAATTGGACTCAAACCTATTTGTTTTGATTTGTTGCCTATAGCCTACCTTTGCTTATATGGTTTCTGGCAAATTCGAATCCTACCAGTATCATAAACAATGACAATTAAAGAAGAGAGTATCTGCCATTATCATGACTATTCTTGTTTTAGAAGTAAGCCATCCTATCAAGCTTATTGGGAAGTAAAAACCATAGGATATTACAGTTCTCAGGAAATGTCACTTTTGGATACAAAAATAATTACTTTCTTCCATGATAAGAGAAAGATGCACTCCTGAGCCAAGGCAGGGGATCACATATCCAGGAACTCTTGAACACATCCTGTGGTATATGGGCATTCTCTGTAACCATTAAAAGCTTATCTTTCCTCATCCTTTGTCCATAGCCAGTATCTGGAAAACTACTACCATGTATTTGTCTTCACTTCTGATAAATTATCACCTTAAACAATGTCCTGAAATTATGAACTGTAGCAGCTCTCTTTTAGTTGGACAACTTCTGTCAACAAGAAGGTACAAAAGACTTGCTGTAGATTCCAACATAGTTTTCTAATCCATCACCAAGCTAAAACATTGTAATTCAGAATCACAGGAAGAGCAGTTATGTAGCTGGCACACAGAAAAAACTGGGCTACGCCCTCTGCAAAGCTATGAAGAGTAGTATATTCTTGCTTCCATAGTCACACCAAGAGGACAAACAGCACTTTGTGCAAGTCTGAAAAAGCAATTTACACTCCAAGGAAACATTCTAACCTCTATTTACTTTTTTTTTTTTTTTTTTTTTTTTTCCTATTCGGTATCTCACACAGCAGAAAGTGGCTAATACTGTGCCATATTCTCAAATTTTTAATCCCACAGTGGTGTTTTACCACCATGAGCTGGGAAATGGAAGAAGACATTCTTAACTCTAAATTTTTAGAACCTCAAATAATTTACTGTATATGATATAGATAATATATATTTGCCATTACATGGTATTCTTATCTTCAGAACTTTGCTGTTAATATTTTTGATCACTGAAAAAGGGAGCATAGTAGCTTGAATCTATAGTTAATAGGCAGATAAGTTATAGATAGCTCACAATTCCTTGTGATCTGAAATAATCTGTTAAGAGTTAGTATGGACCAGGCAGATGCAATTTTATAATTATTTTTCAACTACTTATCTCACGCAAGTCTCTGAGTTGCAGAAAGAGGTCTCATGATCTGTCAAAAGCTGTGACCTGTAAATCTTTTCCTACTTCATACACTATCCTTTGTTTTCTAAAAATCATTAGGATGTACTTATTTTCTTTATGTTGCGGAAAACCTAATTCAATATGATCCAACTTTTTAAGTTATATTTTTAAAGTTATCATAATTTTTTACAATGCTTTTCTTGGTACTGTAAATCAATGAGAAGGTTTTACTTTTGGGTGAAAAATTGAAAAGGATTAAAAATTTTTTTTTTCTTGGCTTCCTTCTAGCTTGTAATTTTGATACATACTAAACTGAGTAGATATCTGCAAGACAGCTATAAGATCCATCATATGTTTAGAAATATAAAATCAGTTTACTTCAGAATAGTTTTTCCTTGCTGGTAAATCTCTTGATTTTATTTTTGAGTGCAACATTTTGAATGAAGAATGTGCCAGAAGGTTTATTATTCTCTAACTGCATAGTGCTTAAACAGTCATTTTCCAGTTTAAATACCAAACAGTCAGATGTTTATAATTAAATTACTAGGCATATTATGTGCTAGTATGAAAGCCATTATATACTCATTGGGTTATATTTGCATGTCCTAATAATTTTTTGGTTCTAAATATGTAATTTTAAAAACTAGATGGCATTGTCTAGAACCTGGGTCATTTTTACTTGTCAACAAATTAGATTAAAAGCATAGAGTACTGAATTTATGGAGGTGTGAACAGAAAAATAAAGGCTTGATAGAACAATAAGTGAAAACAGAGATACCACATTATGGAAAGTGGAAATGGAATATTGACTCCACGTAACCTTCCTGTGTTTTCAATGTGATAAACCAGGCTAGTTGTCCACCTACAGGAGCTGAAAACTCCAGTGATCTAAACTGAAGGTCTCCCACTGACTCTTTCCAATGACATAGCAAATAAGGAAGTTTCCCAATTTTACAACATGTAAAAGCAGTGGTATTGGTGAAATGAATGTATAAAATAAAAGCACATACTGTCAAATTTGCCATTTTTTTAATGATCTAAGAAAGATACATGCTTAAAGATACCCTTCCTCTTTCTATTACCTCATCAACGTCTCAAGTTCAGACAGATTTTGTGCCTTGGATCTTTCAAGTATTACTGTCAATTCTTGTTAATACAAAGATTATTATACTTTGGGGGATCTCTAATTAAATAACTTTATTATAATGTTACTTAGAAATAAAGTAAAGGTTGATTGAGAAAGCAATGGCTTTTTAGAACTTGGTTCCACCCCTATCACAGCATGAACGAATTAACCACTGATTCAACCTGCCTAGTGCCTTGGAGGAATGATCTGCCCTTGAAGTCCACTTGAGGGCAAACTTGTTCCTTGTGCTACTTTTTGCTTAAAAAAAAAAAAAAAAAAAAAAAAAGTGTTATAAATTTGATTTAGTTCATATTGAAAGTGATGCATCATCTTCTGAAATGAATTAATCTCACTAAAAAGACCAATCACCTTCAGCTGCAGATACAGTGCATCCTCTATTAAATCAGATGCATTATTCACTACATCAAATATATCAGTTGTTAATTAAGAATCTACATTTGTATCAAAGCCTTGAATCAAATACATCATCCATTAAATCTTATAAATATTGAATAAAATAAATTGCATGTTAAGTGGAAGCATCACCCAATTATAACATGAAGCCTAATAATGCTATAAAGTTTTGCAGTGGTTTCCATTACTCAGGAATATCCTGACTTGTTTTTAGTATTTTGACAGCTTGAGATCTCAGAGAAAATCTCAGCATGTGAATAACAAGCCTTGATGTCTTCTTCCTTAAGGGTAGTATAAATCATTCTCAGATTGTTTGAGTGGTCCCATAAAGCTGTGAGAGGTGCTGTTCCTCTCAGGAGAGGATCAATAAAGTTAGATCAGAATAAGAAAAATTACTATCCTTCCAAGCGTTACTGAAGTATTCTGCAACATGCTTCATCAATGACATGAAAACAGTTAGTGACAACTGCGATTAATAGCAACCATGCTGAAGGGAGGGGAGGGGCTTTGTAAGGGCAAGTATACATGGCCAGTAAAGATGTGTGCATATACACCTGAGTTAGGTTTAACTGCACAACGTAGGTACTATCTGAAATAAAATACAGCTCCAGCCAGACTAATGTGATGTGGCTAAATGCTCCATGCTAAGGTGACTATAATTCTTGTTTGTGAGCTTGATCGCTTAGAATCATAGAATGGTTTGACTTGGAAGGGACCTTAAAGATCATCTAGCTCCAACCCACCTGCCATGGGCAATTACACTTTCCACTTAGACCAGTTTGCCCAAAGCCTCATCCAATCTGGCCTTGAACATCTTCAAGGATGAGGTATCCAAAACTTCTTTGCGCAAACCAGTTCCACCGCCTCACCACCCTCATAAGGAAGAATTTCTTCCTAATATCTAGTGTAAATCTACCCACTCTCAGCTTTAAACTGTAACCCCTTGTCCTATCACTACACTCCTTGATGAAGGGTGCCTCCTTATCTCTCCTCTAGCCCCCTTTAGGTACTGGAAGGCTGCTGTAAGGCCTTGTTGGAGCCTTCTCTTCTCTGGGCTAAACAACCCAAATACTCCCAGCCTGTCCTTGTAGGGGAGGTGCTCCAGTCCTCTGGCCATCTTTGTGGCCCCCCTCTGGACTCACTTCAACAGGTCCATGTCTTTCCTGTGCTGAGGAATCCAGAGCTGGATGCAGTACTGCAGGTGGAGTTTCATGAGAGCAGAGTCGAGGGGCAGAATCACCTCCCTCGACCTGCTGGTGATGCTTCTTTTGATGCAGCCCAGGACACAGTTGACTTTCTGGACTGCAAGCGCATGCTGTCAGCTCATATTCAGCTTCTCATCAACCAACACCCCCAAGTCCTTCTCTTCAGAGCTGCTCTCAATCCATTCTTCTCTCAGCCTGTATTCGTACTTGGGGTTGCCCCGACCCACGTGCGGGACCTTGCACTTGGCCTTGTTGAAATTCATGAGGTTTGCATGCGCCCACCTCTCAGGCCTGCCAAGGTCCCTCTGGATGGCATCCCTTCCCTCCAGCATGTCAACCACATCACACAGCTTGGTGTAGTTGGCAAACTTGCTGGGGGTGCACTCAGTCCCTCTGTCCATGTCTCTGACAAAGATGTTAAACAGCACTGGTCCCAACACCGACCCCTGCAGAACGCCACTCATCACTGGTCTCCACTTGGACATTGAGCCATTGACCACAACATGTGACCATCCAGCTGATTCCTTATCCACCGGGTGCTCCATCTGTCAGATCCATGTCTCTCCAATTTAGAGTCAAAGGTGTTGTGCAGGACAGTGTCAAAGGCTTGGCACAAGTGCAGGTAGATGATGTCCGTTGCTCTTCCCTGCTCCATTGAATGAGTATCTCTGTTTCTCTGCAGCTAGTGTTGGTTTTCATCTTGAAGATTTAGCCTAAATCTCTCAGGTGAAGGAAGAGCTGAGTATATCTAGGCACAGAAGCAAAATAATTCTTAGCAATAAAAAATAAATTTTTAGAAATACCTCTCAAAGGCACTTTCTCAACACAATTTTTAAAGTTCTGCCTGACTTTAAAGTTATCTTCATGTCAATTTCTTTTACCCTCTTTCTGTGCTCAGACTGTGTCAAGTTTACATGCTATTTAGATTAATCAGATATATTGTTTTATCTGGTTTAAGCTTTGTGTTTTACTCCTGTATGTCTGCTAAAATTTCAAGTTAGTTTTTTTTTTTTTTTAATTTGTTTGCTTGCTTGGTTGCTTTTTTCTAACATCACACACCCATGCTTTTTGCAAAGGGAAAACATTGCCAGAAATGCAGTTTAATTCTTTGTTCTCTTTCTGAGCCACAACCACTCATACCTACTTAAACTCACCTATATTTTTCCTGTGTTTATATTCTTATAGTTTCCATCACTTTCTTCCTTTTAAGGAAACATCTTGTCCAGTTTCTGCTGCCTCACTTACACCAAAATGCATATGTTTTAGGTCAGTGGATCCTCCCCTTCTAAGATTCTTCCGTCTCTATTCTTTTTGCTGTTCCTCAGGTTGTTTTTTTTTCTCTTGTCTTAGCATTTATTTTTCCATGAGCTTAATTTACTCTATTTTACTTGCACTAGCACTACCAAATACAAACATTAAAGAGTCATGAGCCATTCCAATTATAAGATTATTTTAAGATTAATGAAATTTTAAAACCAATGTATCTGGGATTGTTTAATTTATTGTCTTAAGAGGGTTTTTTCTGTTTTATTTATTTATATTTATTTTTACATAGAGTCAAGAAGTGTGCAAAGTGAAAGGCTCAGAATGAGGACACTCAGGTTAAAGAAGAGCATCTGATATAAAAAGTATGGCAGCAAAAATAGTAAGTTTTCCAATCTGGTTCCTTATCTTTAAGTCCTAGTTTTGGTCCCTTATCTTTACTGACACTTTCTATAAAGGGAACAATGTGGTTTGTGTCCAATTTATGGATTACGGTAGACCTTCACAGATTATCATTATTATGTAAAAAATGCCCAGATCTTCTTACATAGATTTTCTACGTAGATACTCTTACAGCTTCTCCTGACTCACCCTACATTGGTGATCTGTTTCTTATACGGAATTAATTGTTCCTTGTCAGTGTAGCAATTTTTCTGTCAAATTTCTTTGATGCGGCAGCGTTTAGTACATTGAAACATTTGTCCATAGAAAAGAAAAAAAAAAATCTAAGTGATTGAATGAAGTTTGAAAACTGAAATTCTGAAAAATTTGTAGACATCTTTCTCTAAAGAAATACATCTTTAAAGAGTTTTACTTAACCTTTATAAGCTTGTTGCCTTCAAAAACCAAAACAACTGAAGTTACACAGTCTTAACACAATCCTTTGAAGTCAATCAAAGGTTTTCCAAAACTACTTTTGATAAAGACAGGAGGGTGTGGTGATTTTTACGTATTTTTCAACTATAGGTAAAAAAGCTATAAGAAACTACTGCCTAATGATGTTTACCACTTCAATAGCAGTCTTAATTAATGTAGCCGTCCAACCTCCAAACATTCCTGCAGTTGGAGATATCCAGTATTTTCAAGACTGATTCTGTTCGTATCCACAGCAAGATCCATTAAACTTAATTACAATAAGAAACCTATTTCTGTTACACAAATAATAGTCTCATGTAACCTAATTTAAAATAATTGCCTACTTTGCTTTTGTTCAGAAGGGAAAACAAAAACTAAAAGAAGTGCTGACTTACTGAAAATGGCTTTAATTATATTATTATGTCATCTTTTGCTTAGAGCTTTTCTGGTACTCTGGGTTACATTTCTAAATGAGAAATCTGAGGAAAATGTGGTTTATTCACTGGTACTAGAGAAAGACCTGTGTACAACCTAATTTACAACTCACAATTCTGTGTTGAATAGCTACTAATTCATAGGAAAATCACTGGGGTTCTTACTTTTATGAAAATAAAGCTATGTAGACAACTTTTATTTCAGAGGAGAGAAAATAAAATGATTTTAGGTATTGAACCAAATGGTCATTGTATCTTAAAACAGAAACAAAAACCCTATTTCACCATGATACTTCAGTGACAATGAAAGACCTGAAATTGAAAGAAAAAGAGTTCTGACATAAAAGAATTATCACTTCTACACTGAATTATGGAAGAACAGAAGTAGATAAAGTAATTAGATTATCTGAGACTGCAAATATGAAATGAATCGGCTGTCATGACTAATCTCTTACTAAGGCCATTCCATTCTGTTAGAAAGAATACAACAGCATTAACCAAACCTGTTTGCTTGATGTCCACTAAGTCTTCAGTCAAATTTATTTTTGAGAAAACAAACCAACACAGTGAATTGTGTAGTACTTCTTTATTCAACATCTCTCAATGCAAAACGTTAATGTTAGTAAAGCTGTTTGAACGTCTAGTTCTGGGAAGCAGTTTTCGGAAACTTTCTGTAATTTATATTTTGATAATAATGACAATAATCATGGCAAGAAGATCCTTACATTACCAAAAATATATGGTAAAACTTGAAACAAGCTTTGCAAAGTAGTATCATAACTTAATATAGCATTCATAAAATAATATTTCTAATGGTCAGATACTTTGAAATGAGTGATATTGCACAGAAATAATGTATGTATGCCAAGGAAGAACTGAAGATATGATGGATACTGTGTTCAGTTTTGGGCCCCTCACCACAAGAAGGACATTGAGGTGCTGGACCAGGTCCAGAGAAGGGCAACGAACCTGGTGAAGGGTCTGGAGCACAGGTCTTATGAGGAGCGGCTGAGGGAGCTGGGGTTGCTTAGTCTAGAGAAGAGGAGGCTGAGAGGAGACCTTATCACTCTCTACAGCTACCTGAAAGGAGTTTGTAGTGAGGTGGGTGCTGGCCTCTTCTCTAAAGTAACAAGTGATCGGAGAAGAGGAAATGGCCTCAAGTTGTGCCAGGGGAGGTTTAGGCTGGATATTAGAAAAAATGTCTTCGCCGAAAGAGTGATCAGGCATTAGAACAGGCTGCCCAGGGAAGTGGTGGAGTCGCCATCCCTGAAGGTGTTCAGGAAATGTGTAGATGTGGTGCTTCGGGACATGGTTTAGTGGGTTAGGTGGTGTTGGGTTGATGGTTGGACTTGATGATCCCTGAGGTCTTTTCCAACCTTAATGATTCTATGATAAGAGATCAAGATTTCCGGGTTACATCCTTTCTAAAAACATTCTTATAACTTCCCACTAAAAGTCAGCTGAGATGAAAGATCAGTCCCCAAAATTCATGATACTTCTTCAAGCTTTTGTCGCTGCCTGCTCCCTGACAGTCTCCTGGAAACAATTTTCAAAGGTTTCCATCTAAACTTTTCTGTTAGTATTACTTCATCTGCCTTTCATCCATATTTCCCTGAAACCTGTTACAATAGATGTTTTCATAATTTTTTAACATTTTTTGGCAAATTATTGTTCAAGTAATTAGTATACCTGTCAAATTGAAATCTTAATATGTGGACTGGAAACCAATAAGAAAATTACCAAACAGGAAAGGCTGCAATCAGTATAAGAGAAAACAGAAGCAGAAGCTGACAGGATTGCTGTGCCAGACAACTACCCTGCACGTACATGGCTGCATTGCATAATGCAAAAGATCAGTTTGTGCCAGCTGGCTCTACGGGAGATAAGATGGTTAAATTCTCCTTATTATTCTGGTAGGTTCAGAACTGAAATATATGTGAATTCAAACCCACATGCAGGATTCTGACAAGCTTTTATATGAATATGAATGATGTTATAATATTCTATCAGTTCTGAATTTACTGCAGAAGTCACAGGGAAACCTGTAACAGAGACATACTCTGTTTTCAGCTATAATTAGTACTGGAATCTGTAAAGGAAAATATTTTCATCTATCTTGGGATTTATGGTATGGCTGACCAATATAAATGTTTCTTCTTTTATTTAAGATTTTCTTTACTTTTTTCTTCCATTTCTTTTCCCTGATGCACTCTGGTGTAAACTTTGCCAAAAAGTTACACAGTTTTCTTACTACAATTCTTTTATACCTCTGCACTCCAGCTGCCAAACACACAATCAGACCAAGCTATAAAAGTTATCTAGCTTTAGAATATTTGTCACTAGCACACCACCAGTGCTATATTATTTGTATTAGTATGATTTCATTATTTTAAAGGAAATTCACGATACTGCTTGAACGTTTATTGAAGGCTGGTTCCTTTGTGCTTCTGTGCAAACTGTAAATAGTGAACTTTTACTGACTACGCACAGCTTCTCCAAGAAACTGGTTTAGTTAAAACTGACCACAGGAATAATAGCCAGTCATTGGATTATCATGTCCTTAATTTTTAATTTTATAGGAAATCAGATAGGAGTTTGTAGTCACTTCATGAGAGGTATTCTCACTTAAATTTTTGGAAATGCTAGTAGCAGAGGCTTTTTTTCCTGTACATAGTACAGGAAACTCTTGGCAATACCTAACTCAATTTTTAAAAGCAAAGTTTGTTTGTGAAAGTTGACAGACAGTTCTGGAGACAGAAATCCTCTACTGATTTGCTAGACAGGTACAGAATGAGCAAGAGGCCTTTTTTCAGCTTTATCTTCAATGCGCTTCAAATCTAAGCAGATTGTTTTCTTTTTTTTTCAATTCGTGTGTACATTCTGACATTTTTATTTCTTGACTGATCCTGAAAGGTATTAATTAGTTCAGAGACCTCATAAGAAACAAACTGCATCCAGCAAAACTGTTTTCTATGGGAAACTGAATCTCTCGTGGGTAGTAATGCCTTTTAGTCACTCACTACTGAATTTATGTAACTTTGGAAGGTATTGAGATAGTACAAATAAATGTGAGCCAGTACTAGAAAAAGAATGAACAATTATCAAGTTTCAATTGATATTGTAACTAAGTACTGGTAAATATATTCTGCAATTCAGTAAAGAAATGAGCAAATCAAAACCACAACCAAAAACAACATCTTTGCTTTGAAGTAACATCTACAAAAGAAGGCATTCCTCAGAGAAAATGGGAGAGAGGTTTTTAAATTTAACTTTGGCAAAAACATGGTACATGGCCAAATTAATACTGTTTGCCCTATGAGAAAAGACTTCAAACACAACATCAATAATGCCATTAAAAACACTGCTTATGAAAAAGACTTAAATGAAATCTGGACGTCATATAAATACGTATAAGGAAGTCCTCTGATTTAGATGCTAGAGAAAAAAAGATGATGCAGTAGGTCTTCAGTTTGTAGTAAGAACACACCCTGGCTTTGTGTTTGCCTATCTGTTCTGGTTCAGTAATTATATACACTCGAGTAGCTAGCACAGTGAGGTATGACACTTTTCAAAGCGGTTTGGTTCTGGGTGGAAGAAGCAGAAATTTGATCAGCCTTAATAAAACAATCCAGCATCTCCTGCACAAGGACGTTTTCTGGGAGCAACCTTGAACAAGTATTCTTTGCAGTATAAGGTGAGTAAATATGACCGGGATAAAATACTAGTTCTACTTCGGCCCTGATGACCTAGTCACAAAGAAAAGAAAAAGAAATCAAAAAGCAGTGCCAAGTAATATCTGGAAAAGAAATCTGACACAAATGACCCTCCAGTTACCACTTCCTCTATAGGCGGCAGCAAAGCCAAGGCAAAGTGGAAAGAAGCTATTTCATTATGTTGCCTATTGTGACAAACTGCAGTGATTTGGTTCAAGTACACCAGTCTATGGAAATGTTGCCCATTCTTTCAAAATAAAGAACAACAACTTATTCTGTATGAGAGTACTCCAGAGACACCCCTTACCATGCTATTTACATTTCAATCGCTAGGATCAAAAAAGGAGCTCTGGGACTAGATCTTTACTTATACAGCTCCAGGTAAAGCCCAAAGACCTTCAGGCTGACTGCATGACAAACGCTTCTAAGATGCTCTCCAGTAAATAGATGGAATGGTATAACACCATTATGTAACCTTAATGCAATGTATAATTTCATTCTTTTGTTTAAATTCTCACCACCATCGTTACTCCAAGTACTTTGTCGGAAGAAAACAGAACTCTACAAATTATTTTCTACACATTGAATTGCAAGCAAGACAATTAGAATAAAATAGAAAAGCTCTGAAAAAAACTAAGACATTTGGAGTTACTTTGTTTATATTGCTAGTCATTTTTAACTTTCTTGTTCTTGTCCTGGTGAATAAGATTTCCCAATAGTGTTTGCAACTGGCTGTTACAGTGCATTTGGTTTAGAAGACTATACAAGCCACATGTTTACAGGAAACTGTCTCGAATTTGTATATCTCCTGCCTATGTTCCTAGAAAATATGTAATGAATATTTAAAAAATATATAGATAGACTGGATAGACGGATTAAGTGTGTTAGTACCAGGGACAAATATTGTATTGCAGCTACAGAGAACAGTTAATCAACTGTCAGAAATATCTAGATGATTGCATTTACCTGTTCATCTGTCACCTTAAAGGGGGCTGAATATTTTCAGTCAAAAATATTCCCTAATATTCAAATTCCTGCTAGTGATACCTTTAAATATTTTAAGTGAGAGCATACTAGTAAAGATTAATGTTTTTGTTTACTCAGAGCTACGTTCTTAGGAGACTGAAGCTTTTAAGCACAACAGCATTCTCACTTACAAAATTTAGCTAAACTACATTTTTATTTTGAGCAAGAGATAAGCTGTTTTTATGAAACTAACAAAGTAAAACTTTTCTGAGTTTGCAATGTGTGAGATGTTCTCCAGATACATAAAAGGAGATCTCTAGCAGAGATATATCATGTATCTAGTAATGATGAGACGTATTCAAGTTACCTACAACGTGGGCAGTCTGGACGACTTCTGCACTTCCATGCATATTTTTCAGATGCTCTTTCAAAATCCCTGCTCAGTTCTCAAAGACATTTAAAATTGAGGTGCTTGTCACAAGCTCAGTCATCAGAGGTTTTATCTATAATCATTTTTTGAAGCCCTTGACAGCTTGTTATTAGGCTGAGAGATTTCATTTCTACATGCATCATACTATGAAGATGTTAGTTAAGTTCTAGTTTCTATAATTTAAATATGAGGGAGATCTTGTCCGAAAAGTCTCTTGCCTAAGATTTACTTGCCTAACTGCTTCAAAAAATTTATACTTGTTAATTCGTAAGCATGATTAGAAGCATGTTTTGTGCTCGTAATACTTCGGAAGCAATGAAAGATATTAAAATGCATTTCAGTGGATGTATATAGATGTTTGCTGTAAACATTTCAAGTAATATGACATATTACATTTTTATTAAAGTTGCTAGGAATTCTGTAGCTTTGCCATGGTTTATTCCCCTATTTTCTCATGATACAAGTTCTGTTGGCACGTAATTATGAATAACCAGTGACTAGACTGAGTGTAGAGAACTGCAATATGGATGACACTGTAACAAGAGATGTTAGACATGGGGGAGAAGGTATGAAACCAAGCAAAACTTCCCTGTAAGTGTCAGAAAGTTTAGTGAAAAACCAGGACTGGAGCTGGTGTAGTTTTCCTGTATTTCTCACCACAGGATATTCCATTTCTAGAAGGAACTAAATTATTCTGCAGTATACAACAAGGACTCAAGTGATAGCATGGATGATATGGGATTAGAAGATCTTTGATTTTAAATTGTTACTGAACAGCTAGAGACTAAAGATTTTGCTGCTTATTGTAGCTTCAACTCAGGGATGCCACAGTACTGGATGTCTCTATTACAGAATTCCTATCACAGTGAAGCAGACTTTCCTTGCTGCTCTGGAGGTGGCCCCTTCTGACTTAGAGTTAAGGTAAAACTGCTAAACTACATGGATGTATTTGAACTCCTGTACACATAGGCCTGGATTCATAAAGGCATCTGTTACCTGCTTGCAATGAGTTTAAAATCTTAAAAGTCAGAATGATGTTTTACAAAAATAAGGAATATCAATCTTCAGTCAATGACTTTTACAAACATTTCACTTTTCTGAAAAGCAGATTTTTTTCCTTTTTCCCATGACTGCAAATTTTAGTTTAGGACACAGGAGCAAAAAGTAGCAGGACAGTTTTTTGTTTGATCCAGATACAGTTAGGAGATACTCCTAAAAACAGGATAGAGTTTTGCTAGGAGATTTGCAGTCTAATTTCAAGCCCAAAGAGATACAGATATTTTGGAATAACCTTAATAGCTGCAGGCTCAGCTGAAAGTTCGAGGTAGACCTGTTTCTAGATATGTACCGTAGTTACGTTCACTATATTTCAAAGTAAATCATATAACTTTATCTGTTTATAATGCTGACAGTAGTTTAGGAATGCCCTTTTTCCTGGGTATACATGTTTACTATCGGCAGTGGCTAGTAAAATACCAGTGACATAAATTAGCTGACTACAAAGATATATGCTTCTAAAGGTCAATGAAAATCTTAGCTTTCAAAATCCCTTCAATACTTCTTGACACTATCTGGTGCTGCCATATTTGGTGCTACCTGCTTAAACTGTCTGTCTTTAAAATATATCTAATGTACTAATAGCTCAGTGAAAGTTTGATACACAAGATTTGGGAGCCCACCTCTAAACCCATGTACCCCTTGATATGCCTAACTCACATAGATATGGAATAAGCTAATTAAGAGAAATTAAAATAAAGAAAGTATCAGTGGTACTGGTCTTAATAGACAGTTTGGATGGTGTTTTCTAATCTGTGAAGAGAAAAAAAAAAAAAAAAGAAAAAAAAGAAGGGAGCATGGAGTACCTGTTATGAATCCACATGGTTTATAAGATTTCATTATTTTGGTAATTTTGTCTCATAGACAAATTCTGCCTTCAGATACATACTTGTTGATGTTATATTTGTTGATGTCAATGGAATTGCAGCTATTCCCTAAAGCTCCCCCTTTGGTTCTGTAAATGGTTATGAGGTCAGAATACATCCCTTAATCCTTAAATTGGTCTTCCTGGTATATACAATCCATGGAGACTCTTCTAGAAGTTTCTGCTTTTATTCAGTTTCAGGAATAACTTCTCCTCCCCCTACACACACACACAGATTTTCATTTAAAAATATGATCAGTTGCAAAAGAACTAAAAGAACTATATGGCAACCCTGATTCCCTGATTTTTTAAGCCCTTAACAGCTTGTTGTCAGGCTGAGAGATTTCGTTTCTACATGCATCATACTGTGAAGATGGGAATACTTAGACTGTTAGTTAAGTTCTAGCTTCTATAATTTAAATATGAGGAAAATTTTGTCAGAAAAGTCTCTTGACTAAGATTTATTTGCCTAACTGCTTCAGAAAAATTTATACTTTTTAATCTTCTAGGAGGACTATAATGCTGATCTTATCTCTGACATTTGGAGAGGACATAGAAGGATGGGATGAATAAATTTTAATGAGATTTCCTTGTGGGATGCATTTATGATTCTGGTATTTATTAGTGGGCATTTATTTGAATATGAAAAGCAACCTAATATAAGATTGAGGTGACTGAATATATATCGTTTGCTCCACACTCTGTCATTCAAACTTTTGTCAGTTATGTAGAGGTTGAGTGCTTCTTTTTGTATGGTTGTGGGTTTTTTTTCTTCTTGTCCCTTTTTTCTCCCTGGCAAGAGGAAGGGAGAAGGTTAGCAAGTCAGGAAATAAAGAAGTATCCAAGAGAGAAATTGTTTTCAGATTTTTTAGAATATATGTGTGTGCAAGGCACCATAGAATAGCTGCAATATTCAGTATTTTTCCTTGGTTGTTTTTAGTATTTACATTACTTTTTTCAGATATTTTTGTTTATATTTACCAGTCTTTGTCTTTTCTTAAGAAAATTTAAGCTGCAGGAATGAAAGAAACATATTATTTTGGCAAAGTAGTATTTCAGAACAGTCAAAAAAAAATACTTCAACAGCACTAGAAATATAGTTGCCTGTTCCAAACTTTCATTAATCTTATGTTTTCTGTCTAGCTAATGTCTAACTGACCTATCTAATTTTATTGTATTAGGCATCAAATCAGTGAACTGACTGGTTTTACTCCAGTGTGTCTCAGTGCAAATATCGAGTGCAAGCACAGTGATCTCCACATTTTTAATTCCCTGTCCAGGTTTTGATTTATTTCGATTTTTTTAAAGATGATGGTATCTTTTTAACAGAATTCTGTCATGCCCGTCTCTCTAATTATTGACACATGTATTTGTAAACAATGAAGGCTCAAATAGATGAGTTTACATTTAGATTACATGTATAATTGACGTGTAGTCACGTATCTCCAAACTAATTTGTTACATTTTAAAAGGAATTAGAACCTAATCTTGCTAGATGAAGAGACTGTAGAGGGCAGTATTATACCCTCACCAAAAAAGTCTTTCACACCAGATGTTTGGCAATCTGATTATCAAGTCTCTTACACCAACAGAGTAATGACTCTATTGAAGTCAAGGAAATTATATCAGTGTATAGGCCCAGTGTTTCCAAATCACAGCATAAACTTGACTGTTAGAAAATCAATAACACACAATTCAATCATATCATTAAGCTGCTTGACAGAACATATATATGAACAATTGATGAGCCAAGTATTAAATGAAAGGGTTTGGCACTATATCAGTAAGTGTATAATTGATAATTATTGATTGCCATATGAAAACATTAAAAAGCATTCAATACTCTGGAGAGAATGTTTCAAGAGGTGACATACAGCATAAATGAATCAGAAAGGAAGGCTCTATATATTATCAGAACATATTTAAAAGAATTTCTTTGTAAGTTCTTTACATATCTCCTTTTATTGTTTGTGTATGATTTTAGTTTATTTTTGTGACTTTTCCAGAAATGGAAAAAAAAAATCCTCCTAGTTAAAACAGATTTAGAAAAGTAAATAGAAAAAAAAATATACCCTTGTCTTATCAGATTTGATTAATAAGTTCTCAATTTGAATGGGATAAACTAAATTTAATGTCAGTGCAAGGGAGAATAATTACTTCCACTTTGTTAAAAAAGATAACAATTAGGACAACATTTTTGTAAGTACTTTGTTTAATTACAAAATAAGTGATTTCAATAAAATAAAGAGCAAGAACCTTTGTCCATTAAAACAAGCTTAACCAATGACAAACGTACCGCACATTGTGGATCACCAGAGGTCTGCAGGCTTTTCAATTGCTTTGAAAGACAGTTAATTCATTTGACTCACAAGCCATCCATATCCATGAGAGGAAAAGGTGATTTGATCCACTAGCCTCTAGAAGCAGACATTACTGACTAGTTTCAAGGAGCAGAAAACCCTGCTGTGAGCAGCTGGGAAGCACAGAAGGAGGTTTGTGTTCCAAAACAAGAAATTTATTCACTTCCTCTCTCTGCTGCATTGTGAGAGTGAATTACACAAGGTGAGAGTTAACAATTATTTCCAACTTCTAATAAACTCATTTCTGGTAAGATATTTATCAAATTGCTTGCTAGCCAGATGAAAGGAACGATTTTTTTGCTCCCACACAAGCAGCAGTATTAGCCTGGGAAGCTATTGCCCTGCCTGATAAGTTCTGCCCCCATCTTGCTCCCATTTTGTGTCTGTGTGACCATAGGTGAGAGGCTGCGCAGTGAACTGCATCAGAGAAGTGAGGGCTGAGGACAAAAAGGAAATAGTCATGGGATACAAGGGAAGATTTTGGTTTTACCTATGCCATTTCCTCACTCTGCATTTCCGTGTGGCGTGCACACAACTACGCTGATGCAGTGGAAAATGCAACATCTGAGTGGGAGGAAGGCTGTGGGCAGTAGCCAATCAACCAGCCATGCCACCAAGTGTGAAATTACATGCTTTTGGAGCCTAATATTCTGTCTCTGTGGACAGACAGAATTTCACTGCTTGACTCCTAAAGGCCAAGACTATGTCTGAACTCAGACAGCAATAAATAATCTTTCCTTATGTTTCCGGCATGGGAGCCGAGAGAATTGACTTGGTCTGTGCCAGTGCAGACGACTATTTTCTCCAACGACATACTGTGAGATTGGAGCCTCTCTTTTTCTCCCAAACAGCTCTGTAGGCAGCTTACTAGAGTGAGAAATCTCTGCATTCATGCCCTCAAATCTACTCAGCTTCCATATCCACACTCTTTACCAGGGAGTGTCAAGAGAGGACAACGGATAATGGTTATAAGCTGAAAGAGGGCAGATTTAGATTAGATATTAGGAAGAAATTCTTTACTGTGAGGGTCGTTAGACACTGGAACAGGTTGCCCAGGGAAGTTGTGGGTGCCCCATCCCTGGAGGTGTTCAAGGCCAGGCTGGATGAGGCTTTGAGCAACCTGGGCTAGTGGAGGGTGTCCCTGCCCATGGCAGGGGGGTTGGAACTCGATGATCTTTAATGTCCTTTCCAACCCTAACCATTCTATGATTCTATGATCCCACAAAAATATTTTCCCATGTCAGTGTGGCACTAAATTCAAGGCTGTATAGCCACTCATCTTTTAAAAGGGCTGATTAGCCCCGGTGCAATATTGTGCTGCTGCAATGCCCACTTCCTGAACTAAGGCAGCCTCTGTTGCTTTAGAAATACCAGCACCTCACTCCTCTTGTGCAGTACAGACTGGCATTGAGCACCTCTGTGGAGGGAGCTATTGGCTGTGCAGATGAATACAAGATATGGGTGAAGGCTTGGCTGCTGGAGGCATATCCTGGGTTCAGCTGGGATAGGATTAGTTCTCACAGAAGCCGGTAGGTGGGCATAGCCAAAGGGATATCCAATACCCTGCTGGCGTCATGCCTGGGATATAAGGGGAAGCTAGCCGGGAGAGGTGTGGGAGTTTGTGTGCAACGTTTTCTTGCTGTGAGCGTCTTTCCATTGTGTGTCATTCTATAATCCTGTTTATTATTATCTTCTCTTTTTCTTGTGTTGTATTATTAAAAACCTGTGGTTACCTCAACTCACGAGGTTCCACCTTTTTTTATTTTTTCCTCCATCTTACCAGGAGGGGAAGACGCAGGGGGGAAGGGAGCGACCACGTGGCACGCAGTTGCTGCTCAGTCCTCACCCATGACAAGGCATTTCACACATGAAGACAGCAAAGATGCTTGATTTCCAGGACAAATGTTGTGTCAGGAGTATAATAAAATTAAACTTCAATAGTGAATTAATAAGGCTAATAATAATGTTAGTGAGTATGGTTTCTTAATTCCCCAGGTATTAATATTTCTTCAGTTTTCAAAATACACCAAGGACAAAAATTATCTTTCAAGGTAAATGTAATCTATAGAGTCAAAATTTTGTTACAATAAAAGATTCTTTTCCTGTAGCCATAAACTAAAAAATCAGTACTTACAGTTAACAAAATATTTCATTTCTGTTTCCATAGATTCTGGCATTTTTGTGAGATTCATGACTAACAAATTGTTTCTTCTTTAGGCTTACTTTGTAATAGTGAAAAAAGTAATTATTATGTTTTGCCCAGCCATTGTAATGCTTAAGTACCTATGCAATGAGAAAGAAACAAAGTATCTCTAAAATAAACTTCATTTTTATACCTCAGTGGCATTTACTGACTACTATAATTGAAAGTCCTTTGTAGAGAATAAATTCAGAAAATGAACTTTGTAGATTGGTACTATAAAAATATTTTCCTTATCTGAAGATAAAGAAAGATATAAACATCTGTTGTATGTTCTCTGCACTACTTATTATTATTGCAGAACATAAAAGCTATCCTGTACATGCCAGCTGATGAAAATAGTTCTATTTTCACCATTTACAATAAAAATGGAGATGACCAGACATGTGCCTTTTCTCCAGGATATTGAAATGTGACTTTCATCATTGCTGCTGGGCCATGTTTTATCCTAGCTGCAAATTTAGTCAAATGTTAAAAGTGTGCCCTCCAACCATTTAAGATGCAGTCCCAACAGCAACTTCACTATGCTTATCAGAAGGAAATCCAGAGAACATTTAAAATGAAAAATCCTTGCCAACTTCCTGAGCATATCTAATTTTAAATTTTAGGCATGAAGTAAGAATTAAAGGATGTCATAACACAAGTCACAGTACAACACTAAAATAATCTAGGAGAGGATGCTCCATTTGCTAAACAAGCTGTTTCTCTTTGATAAACTTGAGAAAGTCAGTTCCACTTCGGCACACACAAGAAGAATGCATATAAAACTTTTAAATTACAATAAAAGTGTCATGTGAAAAGTTATGCAGCTCAGCAAACGTAGGATTTTTGCTTTATACATAGTTGCTGGTTGTTATTTGGTTTAATTGGTAACAATATGAATGGCAGTGGGACTTCCTAAGCTTAACGAAAGCAAGATCTGAATAAATCACCTTAAAATCTGGCCTGTATCTTAAAGATGTCCATCTGCAGTTAACACCTACCATCCATGCAGAGCTGTTGAACATTGAGATCAGTGATACTCAATACAATCACAAGGGCCACCTGTACAGAACACTTCTGAGATTAAGGATTACTTTACCTTCTTTGAGGTGATTGTTTAACCCCTCTCAACCCATTAGGCTGAATTTCAGTCTTCCTTTTGTCACCTCACAGAAATGAGGAAGAACCTTTATCCTACTTTATAAGTAGCCTTGCCTGTTCTCCTAATCCACTCTTTGCCATCATCACTATGTTAATTGATTTGCTTGTGTACTTTCATCATTATACATAAAAAGCAACAGGTGGCAGTCTTTTTCTGTAATGACTGTTGACTATTTTCCAGTATAGTCTGAAATACCATGAACCTACTGACCATAATATTTGTGGAACTGAGGCTGAAAAAGAAAGAAAATTTTAAAAGAAACTCAGCATTAAGTTTGCATTTACCTAAACATTTCTGAGGAATTAATTAAGCATGTTGAACGCTTTTCTTTACCTTCTCTGGAGTTTTAGTATTGGAGTCCTTTATAAGTAAAAGTATTATTTAGTTTATCAGAGATAGAAAGAAGAAGAACAAGTCTGGATGTATTTAAATTTATAATTTTTCAGCCTGAGTTTTTGAGTTTCAGGTTTATATTAATTAAAGAAAAAGTAAGTAAAGTTACTAAGTTTTATTTGACTGTACATCAAAACATATTTCCAGAGATTTTTGACTACACTATAAACCACTCAGGTTTGTGTAAATCTATTCCCAGGGTCCTTTAAAGACCTTGAAATCATTTTGATGAACCTCAAGTTTGTAATCAAAATCCCATCCCATGTTTAAAGCTTCAGCATTTACTGTTTGTGTAATAGTTCAAACCTGTACAACTTTTTCCTCTTCCATGCAGTATCAGAGGATAGTTCCATATGGAGAATCACGTTAAGTGATTTTTCTGATATTTGTCACCACTTTTTGGTAAGCATGTAATATGAATGGTGATGCTAGAATTTTGATTTTTGCTGAAGTGTCATAAGTAAAAACACTACCTCAAGAACAGATATGATTGCAAGGGAACCATTGACCAGTTATTTTTCAGATATCATTCAAGTTCTTGTTATTAGAAAAATTCTGTGCTTATAAATAGATTTTTCAACCTTAATTTGAAGGAGGAATACAAAAATCTAATTTAGCAAAATTTTTCATCTTTTCCCCAAGAGATTGAAAAGACAATTGAAAGAACTCTTGACTTTACAGAACATCTGCAAACTGGTAATCCAAATAAATCTTGATGTCTACTTAATATAGGTTTCTTTTCACTGTCTTCCAAAATAGTCTTTCTCCAGTTTGCAATCTTCAACTTAAACATAATCAAAATTTTAATATAATCTATGCTTTCCTTTAAAATCTTATTTCTTTGTGTGACCCTGGACACCATTTATGTCCCTTCTGTTTAGGCAAGAGCTATGGATCTCCTCTCAGACCTTTCCCCTGAACATTTGAGCTGGTTTCGGACACTCTTTTCTCTCCCTTTATTTTCCTGAAAGATTTTCTATCTTTCTGCCTCCACATAACACTAAAACTTGCATCCAGATGATTATTCTGATCTGGGTAAATTACAGAAACAATCCACTCACTGTTCTTTGTTACACTTTTTTGATATCGTGCATAGATAGCGATACCTCTGATGAAGGTATTTGCTGCCAGACAGCTTAACCAAGTCCTTTTTTCACCTTTTTCTCAGTGTCCAGGATTAAATGTTCTTGTTTTCATTTGTGACACCATAGATGTTCATCTGTTCTGTCATGGTTTTTTGTCACTTTCTATATTTTCTTGTCTGCTTTGGAGGTTTTTGTGAGTCTGTGTGTGTTTACGTGCATGTTAAACAGAGAAGCCATTTATTTGTTTTAAAAATATATTAGGCTAAATTTCCACCTGTTTCTGTTTGGAATAGTCTTATTAGACTTATTAAAAAGGAAATACCCCTGTCTAATAACCACCTCTGCTGTGTGTCTTACTGAAAGTGTGAGTGAGAAAGTGATGGTTAGGTTGTCTATTGGGGGATAGTTTATTTATTGTTACTGATTTTGAAATTAAGATTATATATCAAAATATTAAACTATAACTAATCAGCTGTTAACCTTACTACTTCCTCTTTGAGTTATTATTAATTTCCACCTTTTTTTCAAATTAACTGAGACTTTCTTATGTGTGGGTTTGTGCTGCTTCCAGCTCAAGTCCATCTCATATACTGGTTTTCTGTCTTTATGAACGGAATCTTCTTGATCTGGTCTAGATCCCTTTATAACAGCTAGGAAGACATTCACAATAGGCTGACCTTTCCTAGTTGTCTTCCGTTGATCCTTTAATCTGCAGACATGCCAAAACCCAATGAAAGCTACTAATCAAAGTTATTGACTTCTGAGGATTTCACAGCCATTCAAGGTTTTATCCCTCAACAAGAATATGAGTAAGGAAGGCACTATTATATTGCCTCGGAAATGGGAGAGTGGGTCACTGCAAATGCATGCATGCTGTTAAGTTTGTTCATTGTACATTTTGCACCAGGACCCTAATCCTTTAATATATGTGTCTTTGTTGACATATATGCTAGCATTACAGCTCCAGTCTAGATCGGTTCAAGCAGTGCACTCAGCATAGTTGCCAGGCATGGTTCAGAGGTCAGTCTTCGAGATGGTTTTTCCGGTACAGAGTGTAGGTATGAGCTGTGCCATATTTGGCACTCTGTGGGAACTTGATTCCTTAAACAATGTCTTCACAGGCTTTGCTCTCCTGCCAGCTGAGTTGCAGAGGAGTGTATAGAGAAGGAACTGTATTACCAAGTAAAGGGTAATGACATAGTTATAAAAACATGACAAATGCCTGCTGGTATGTAGTAGACAGTCGACCTTAAGCTTTCTTTCTCTAATGCACAAAAACTTGAGTAGCAAGGATATGAGCCAGGCCGCCACATGGCCCAATCAGTAGGGTGGATTTATCCAGGAACAGATGTAGCCAGAGAGACTAATTGTAAAGTCCAAAGGAGTTAGGTACTAGATTTAACCTGAAATAGTAACAATATTTTACACATCCAAGACAAAAAATAAAGACATCATACCTCTGAACATGCCTTCCCCAGACTCAGAATTACACTCTTTTTCTGTCCCGGTAAAAGTGGTATTGGACTCAACAGCCAAGACATCTTTGCAGTGATTTCTGTTTCCTGGGTCCCAGATTTTGTGCAGCCTCTATGTACACACTTTACTCATTAGTGCACACATTTGTTCATAAGGAGATCTGTGTTCACTTACTATATCCTATAATTGTAGGAACCTGGGAGAACACAAAGTATCAGATTTTACTATTTGTAAAAGTGATACATAGAGGCTGCTCAAACTTAGGCATTCAGGGAACCAGGGGGCCAGAAAGATGACTTAGTCGTTGAGTCCAATGTCTGCTGCTGAAGCAGAGGTATAGAAACACTGTGGTAGCTACAAAATTCAAGCAAAACTTCTCTCCTTGATTCCCCTCATGACTTAGAAAATGCAACTACTCTTGCCCTTTTCTCCCCCCTCCCTTCTTTATTTTATGACAGTCATAGCTGTGTATAATCAGCTGTCCGTTATACTGAGCAGATAAGCAGGTTATGCACAGCTGTGTAGTGGATAGAGAGATGGCCAAGCTAACTCTCACATGGCACAGTGCAAATCTTCACACACTAGAAATATTTTTATTTTTCCTTCACGTCAGTTATCTTAGCTTTCCATTGCTATATTAGTGAAGAGCTGATTTAAGGAAATTTGCACTGTTTGCTTTCCCGGCACATATTATAAAGTAGTTTTCAAAAGATAGTCATAATGAGTGTTTTACAGATTGAGAAACTGAGTCCAGGCAAGTGATTTGTTCAAAATTATGCAGTGAGGGATAGAACCCAGGTTTCCTGACTCACAGTTCCTTGCTCAAAGGACTATGTAGTGCTAAGTTACTTTAGAGGATACCTTTACATGGCAGAAAGGAACCAGAGTAGAATAGCATCTCCTCCTACTATTCATGTGCAATGTGTGCAGTCAACCTCTCCATTTTCTCATTCCTCAGGGGGTCCATCATCTCTCACCTCTTGTTTGGCAGACCCTTCACTAAGTAATGCTGCACAGCATTAAGAGAAAAGGCAGAAAGAACTAGAGAGAAGGGATGGCAGCCATACTGCAAAAGGGGACTGTAGCAGTCCTTTTTAGTCTATAAAGTGTTTATCAGTCACACTTTACATTTTAGAAGAAACTTTTATCACATCTATCACAGAGATACCGCAGGCAGGGAAACCAAGGGAAAAATAATAATTAAAAATGCTTGGTCCTCAGGACATGAGTGAGTTTGTTTTTCATTCTAATTTATTTTGGCAATTTACTTTTTCCTGCAAATATTCTTTTATTATTTTCAATATATGAATTAAATCTGTGAACCCTCTTCCCCAAATTTTAGCCTCACTTACACCTTAATCAGGTGGCTCATACCCAACATTTACAATTTGTCAGTTAACAGCTGTATGAATAATGGCAATAATTGTTGAAAAAGGAATTCCTTTTGCAAGGAATGTTGAAAGGATAGTCCTCTAAGAGAAAATATGGGAAAGATGTAAATGCAGGTCCTAACTCTATTCACCATCTCCTATTACATATTCTGAGCAATTCTAAAGGTGTTCTTTATGCCTTTTTATTCTAATATATCACTCAAAGGCAGACCAGACTAAGAGGTTGCAAGCAGAAATTTGATGGGAGATCAGTTTAAAGAGATTATACTGTAAATTCACATTCTGCCATCTTTGTATATATAAGCATTAAATGGTATGGCTTCACATATACAGGAAAGCTGCTCTCTACCTGCCACCTTATGTTGCTCAGTAGACTACAGTTTAGAGCTTCAGAGATCTTTTTCCTTTTCTCTTCTACTTTTTTTGGTAGTTATGACAGAGTTCACCCAACAAATAGCTTCAAATAATAATTCGTGTGGGTTGACAAGGGCTGTCCATAAGAAACAGAAAACAGTATTACTGAATCAAGTTTGGATTAATTGCATAAACAAACACAGACCAGAGAGAAATTATTTTCTTACTACATTTTTATTAGTTTGTGGTTGTCTCCAATTTGTAATTTACCTTTTAAGAGAGTCTGGATTTCTCTCTGGGAGCTTTCCCTGACAACATTTGTCTCAGCATTAGCAGTGGAGCACTGAGGTCCCAGACGAAGAATGATTTTGCTTGTGATTGGTAAAATCATTAAGATGGGATCCAAATTTGGAGGAATTGGAAATGAGGAAGAAACTCATGTTGGATGGTTGGAGCAAGATATTAATACTGAAGAACCTAAGGAGATCAGTTTTATATGACAGAATAATTTCTTTTTGTATAAAGTGTAGAATGTTAGTCTACTCCTCCCACTTTATAAAGTATTTCATTTTGTGAAATGAAAATTAAAATTCTGTTACATGAATGTGAGAATATCTCATCCACATAACTTTACAATTGTCAGTCAGAAAGAAGCTGACTACTTACATACTTCCCAAAGTGGTTTGTGCTCTTTTATTCTGGACATGATTGAAAAGAAACACCAACAAAAAATTCCTGAACTTCCTACTTTCAATGATAGCTTAAAATCTTTCTTTACATTGCAAATGCAGAAGTTGTTCCATCTCTGAAAGTAACTTAATTGTTACATATAACATTAATGAGCTTTTAAATTTGTTAACCCACTGAGCTACAAAGAAAAGCATATTATTTCTAGATTTAAGACATATATTTATTTTTTATTTACAGCTTACTAGAGTAGGCATTTGAACCTATTCTCCCATCTCTCTCTGAGTGTTGCCCCTTCTTTCAACAGTCTTCTCATCCTCCTGCTGGCTACCCTTCTTTCTGACTGGATGAAAAATGAACTAGTCCCTCAAATGAGGAGCTCATTCAACAGCAGGCACTGAAAAGCCTCCCGCATGTATTCTTTCTTCTCAAGAACACAGCTCAGATCCCCTCAAACAGAACTGAACTTTGTTTCTCACACTAAAAGATAACTAACTTTATCACAAGTTTGTAATAAGAATAATGTTTATTGCAACATTAAAATGTGACTAAATTTTCTACAGCTATAAATAGGCAAGTGTCTGCAATTGCGTGATGCATATACGCTAAAGTAATTTTTGGCCCCTGATTTTCAATAGGATAAGAGAAAAACATCCACATATACACTTTCCTTTGCAAAAAACTTCAGTTTAACCTTTTTTCTTAGAGATTTTTATCTCTGATCCATAGAATTGTGATAGAAAACAAGCTACCAAACTCTAGTTAACAAGTTTTCAATAGCTTTCTACTTTAAAACAAAACAAAAAAATAAAAAAGAAAGGGAAAAAAAACAAGTAGGCTTGAAGAGATAACAATAAGCTATTTGTGACCTAGGTGGAGCCAAAGAAATGTTAGATAAAAGACAAAATTTTAAATCAAGGAAATAATTGAATGACCTCTGCCTAAAAAACTGTGCCATAAATTATCTTTCCATTCTGAGGAAACATCCTCCTTTGCCTTTAGAGTAAATCAGACAATTTTTAGCCCAAACCAATTTTCTAAATCATAATTAGACAAGAGGCTAAAATAGGTCTTTGTAATGGAAGTGGGTTATAAATTTAACATGATATCCATAATTCATCCCTGAAGAAAGGTCCTTTACATTCTGAAAGCTTGGATAATATAACTTAAAGAGCTGGCTTGCTAAATGGTGTAACAGTCTATCTTGCTTAGTTTACTTTAGAACTTTGATTCATATTGTGCTCAGTTCTTTTCCCAGTGGGAAAGCTAGATTCTTAAACCTCTTTCTCACACTTATTAAAATAATTCCCTCCTCACCAGGACATCAGCCTTGGGCATGCCCAGTTCTTTTGCTAATAATTTTGTCTTTTTCATTCCTTAGATGAGTTCTGAATTATATTTGAGTAGTAAAAAGCTTACATTTTGTATATACACACATAAATGCTTAAAATACTATGCCAACAGAGGAAGAAAACATCCACTGCCGTTTGATAACACATTAGGCATTTAGCATACAAAAAAGAATGGGAAAGAGCAGTTTGAATGACTATGACAAATTTGTCAATAGGCAAGTATATGCTTGAAAAACCTTTACCTTTTAAAAATATGAGTTGCAAAATATATATTTTATGTAGAATAAATAGAAATTATTGATATTTGACCAAGTAGTCAATTGAATTTTCAGGTTTCCTTCAATATTGTGTCAATCTCCTGCCAATTAACATTAAAGTAATTAATTTGAAGCAGATTTTTTTTATTGCAGTTTCTTTAGTTTTTCAAGTAATCCAGAGAAGAAAGTAATGTTCTCCATAAACAGTTATCATGAATATTTTCCAAGAATTTTGAGAAAGAATGTTGGCTCTAATTGAGCCACAGCTTCTATCACAGTACAGAAAAAAAAAATCTATAATCTTTTTATTTTCACAGCATTGTTTCCATTCCTTCAGGTACTGATCAGAAGTTCCTACAGTGCAGATCATAGATAGTTATCATGAAATAAATCTGACAAGCTGTTGTTCAAGGTCCATGTAGTTGCATTTGCAAAACTACATAGGTACCGAAGTAAGAAAGCCAGAGTCTCTTTTACAGTAAATTCTAAATCTGTCATTTAGCCAAGTGACACAGTACTGCTCAACAGAGGAAATAATAAGGCTCTCTAACACCACTGTACCAGCAAGCAATCTGCTTACTGGATCCTTGAAAATGTATCGTGTTTAAAACATTTGGCCAAAACCACTTGCTGCTTGCTTTGCTCTTGCAACAAATTTGCTAAGTCCGTTCCCTTTTTGACCTCATTTTTAGAAACTGTGTTTCATCATTCTGGACTGATTCTTGGCCACAAGCAAGTGTGGCCCCATGCCAGCATTGTTTGTCTCACTCAGGGCTGGTTTGAGAATGTTGAATCAACATCTAATTGAGCAGACAAGCTGTCTCTATTTGCCCCTATGTATCCATTTGTGGTTTTTCATCCCCCCATGGAAAGACTTTCTCATAATAAGCCTTTGATTAGATTTCAAGCTCTTTAGGTCAGGTATTGTCTTTCTACTAACTGTGTGTACAGATCAACTTTAATAAGGCCTTGAAACTTGTTTGGCCTATGGTCAATACTGTGATAGTAACAGATGATAAGTTTATCCAACTCCTGACTTTCATTTCTCCTCTGTTTTCACTCTACAACACGCTGAATGCTGCCACTGCTGCAGCATTTCTTTCTTTCTACTTTAATTGCCTTCCCTTGCTTATAACCTAGTGAATAATATATGTTCACATTAGAGTGTTTGTCCCTGTGGGAGGACCTTCCAGTCACCTCAGTGTTTTTTCAAACATGCTACTGTATGTGACACTATGAGATAAAGAAAGTAAACAACGAGACTGCAGCTTGAACGGGTGCCACAGCTCAGATCTACAAATGGCCAAATAGAATAAAAGATCCTTTCTGGTCAGCACTGGATATTTGATAATTGAAATAGTATCTTGAACTAGGAATTTACAGGACAATAAAATGAGGAATATTAATGTTCTCTGAGCTGTTTACGTATGAAGAAAGTGAGGTCCTCTGAGGTAAAATGACTCATACAAGGTCACACCAGAAAACAGTAGTACAATGAGAAATATAACTTGGTTTGTATTGATAAGTAGAATTAACCCTATACATAATAGATGAAATTCCAGTAAAGTCAACAGCACCAAGATTTTACTGAATGTCACGGTTGCAGGGCAGGTCATAAAATGTTTGCAATTTTCTCAAGGTGTAAAGCCTGTTACAAAAATCAGGTGATGTGATTGCAGACTATCTACAAAGGCAGGAAAGTGTGCTTAAACCTAGAAATATGAAGGGTCATGGTTACTAATATCAGAACATGATGTAGGGAATATGACACTTAGGTGAATGACCTTTCCTTTATATCATGCACCATATTTGCCCCATCATGGGAGGCAGTAAACCCAAGGACAAAGAGATCAAGGAGTAAGCCACTTGGTAATCTTATCATGTAGCTTCTGCAAAATATTCCCTGCAGTGTAGGATTGTTCAAAGTTGCACATGCTGTGTGTTGCTTGCTGAGCGAGAAAACTAGCTGATGTGCACTGAGGTATATTGAAAAGAGAAAGAAACTCAGTGACCTGTTAATGGGCATGCTGTGTGTGGTCTCTCCTGGCTACAAGTCCATATATTAGTGATCAGCTCTATCCTTTTCAAACTAGACCCTGTTAAAATTTTACTGACTGGTGCAATGGTTCTTGAATCTGGGAGAGGGACAGTTTTTAAAAGTTTTTCAACTGCAAGAGACTCCTATACATCTCGATAGGAATAACTCTCTTCCTGTCCTATTCTGTCTTTTCATTCTTCACACTGAATGTGGATTAACAGTTAATTAAATCAAATGCAACACTCCAGCAAAGCGGCTTTTAACTCCAATGTTATGAATAATAAAACTAAAACACATACTTAAGACTATTTTAAAATGTTAGTTTCTAGTGTTTGTCAGCTGTGCAATACTTCAGTATCTCTTTAGGAGCCTTGATTTTTGATAATGCTGAGAAAACATAATTTCCACTAAAATCAGGTTGGACACAGTGGGACTGTTTTTTTCAGCATCTTCAAAAACTAGGAAAATGTGAACCTCTGAAAAAAAAAAAAAAAAGGGGGGGGGGGGGGGGGGGGGTT